>NW_024582075.1:5245580-5375936 GCF_017639235.1 Corvus kubaryi
ACAAAGTGTCGTTTTAAGTATCTATTGGATTAGAAAGTTATAAATTACGATGTAACCCTAAATCTTGTGACTAGTCGCCATTACTCGGAGGTGTTGTAAAACCTCATGCCTCGACTGATGCGTTTGTTATTTTAAACAATAAATTCGTGTAATTGCATAGTCCCATCCCTTAAAGTTATTTTCCTCCGACACGTGAAGCGCGGGAAACGGACAGTCCTAGACTGCAAGTTTTTCAAGAATAAAACAGTTGACATGCTGTGCCACATATTTCACATGTATGAAAGCCCAGAGAGGTCTAAGTGCAAGTGTACCACATCTACACAAGCCACTTTTCAAAACACTTGTTTTCTAGCAGATCTACCATGCATATGCTAGATTCCTTACCTGCATGTGTACCCCAGATACACTGGATTTCTGAATGAGACAGTAGCTGTGGGATATCTAGAAAATACCATTAAAAAGTAAAACAATTCCACTGAACAAGGACAGGTAGAGGCAAGTAGAATACATGCCCAGGTAACACCTGCTAGCTATACTTTTCATATCCACTTCCTTATGCACTGAATCAGCTGTTTGTCCATTACCAGCCCTTAACACCAATTTTAGGCATTGTGTGAATGAATACACAACTATCACACTAACAGTACAACAGTTGATTCCAGCAGAATCAACATTTTAACAGCTGATTTACATCAAAATTTGAGATTCATCATCTCCTCTGCACCTGGCAGCAGATCATTGATTTCTAGTTAAGGGGAACATCGGAAGATCCTCTGGAAGATCCAGAGGCCTGGCAATTACAGCAGGTGAAGCGCTGCCATAATAAAATGAGTTAAGAAAACACTTAATGATTTTAACAGAATGAACCTGAGACCATACTCTCATTATTCTAGATCTGATTATGACGGTACAGGCATCCCATCTACTCAGATTACTGGAGCAATGAAAGATCCTCAGCTTTCTCAATTTGACTTAAGTGTTCCTTCCTTTACCATGGACTCTGTGCTGATAAGCAGCTGCTAATAGAACACCCATCCAAATAAACCTAGCAATAAACCATGATCTCCCTTGCTGCCTGTAGCAACATCATCATATGCAGCAGGGTCATTAGCACAGCAGGCACAATCAGCTATAGCTTTCTAATGGCACATTATTAAGTGAAGCAAAACACTCTTATAAGACTGTAGGATTTAATTTTTTTTAGAGTCACTGCCAATAGGAAATTAAAAATATTTTAAATTTTATACAAATAGAATATACCTTATATTTTCAGTGCAAAACTAAAGATTACCCTCAAAATAATAATATTAACTATAAGACCAGTTCTATCAGAGGCTATCTCAATTTCTGCCTAGAAATGAGAATCACTTACTATCCTGTTACAATGCCAGATGAGCAGCTGGAAACGGACCAGGAAATGGCCTTACACAAATTTGTCACGACATTTTTTTAACCTTTGCCAGAAGTTAAAAAATGAATAAATGAAAGAGGAAAAAGCCAGGCAGAACACGTATTTGGACAGGCAACTTTTTTAAGCCTTGCCTCCAGTTTCAACATTAAATG
Source organism: Corvus kubaryi (assembly GCF_017639235.1). Classification (NCBI taxonomy): domain Eukaryota; kingdom Metazoa; phylum Chordata; class Aves; order Passeriformes; family Corvidae; genus Corvus; species Corvus kubaryi. The sequence continues at coordinate 5,247,144 of NW_024582075.1, forward strand.
GCTTTTTTTATGTCATAAGACCCCTGACTAGACATAGGAGTACCAGATACTCTCACCAGCCCTTTCAGTTCTGGCAGGTGGAGTCTGAGACAACTCTAAGCCCCAGCCCACGCCTCAAATTGCCTGACTCAGAAAGAGCCAGGTAGCAGTTTGAGCATCATATTAACGACACTGCTGTTTCTAAGAAAATGAAACAAAGGAGGAAAGGCAGTGAGAACAAAAAAAAAAAATGATTAGTGGGTGGGAGATATTGAATCACTTGTGGTAACGAGCTACTGCTTCAGGCATCCTGTACTTGTCTATAGACAAAAAACCCAGTTAAAAAGTGGGATGAGCCCATCAATGCTTTTCAGTTTAATAGCACTTCTGCTTATTCTTCAAAAATAGCACAATATAAATACATCCTTACGACTCATCTTTCAAAAATACTTTGTATGGATATCTATATACACACACATTTGTACACACATACATATATATGAAAATTGGAGTGGAAAGAGAAAATATGCATAGAGATGGCAGTCTCAGTGTTGCAGAAAGTCTGAAGGAAAGAACAGGACAGCTAACACATGCAAGGAGAACAGTCCACAGAAGGCACACACAGATAGACTACTGATTTCCAAGAAAAACCTGACATCTTTTATACAATTAATTACAATTATACAATTAAATACAACTAATTCCTTAAAAAGCAGACTGAATTGTTTCATCACAGTCCACATGTGATGAAACATGAAAAAAAGAGGTGCTTATGATGAGAAAAGAGAAGCACAAGAATATTTTTGTGAGTGCAAAAAGCAACCTACAGAATAGATGAGCTGCACTTTTTCTTAAGCCAAATTAAGTCACCATGCACAGGAACCCAATTTCCTCTTTGAATTAGAAACCCCTCCAAAAGTATGCAGGAGTGAGGATGTTGGTTTTTATCCTCATCCCCTTTCCAAAAGGACAGATTAGACAGCTAAGGCAAACTTCTGCTTAAACAGACATCTTTGTACAAAGTTCCTGCTTTGCTGTTCTCTCATTGAAGGAATATTTGGCTCTCTATTTGGCCCTCTCATTGAGGCAGCACAATGAAACAGCAGTGCAGCAGTCATGTGGTTAAAGATGCAAGTAGTAAATTGTGCTTCTATCTCATAGTCATTGTTTATTTGGCATGCAGTGATTAACTTGTGTCTGTAAGGAAACAAAATCCAAACCAGCATCTCTGTAGCCTAGAAGCATCTTATTCACAAGAATGAGAAAAACCTTTGATAAACCAAAATCACTTGTGTGTTTCCTTACTGACTCAAAATTCAGTACTTACTTGAGAATCTACTAACAGATGGATATTCATTGGTTAGGTTTTCAATAATACCCTTCTGTGATTGTTTTTGCAATTTTGCTAGTTGTAACTTTTGTTAAGCACTGCAGAAAACTCATGTTATTAACAGCACTATCTCAGCTAATGAATCCACTTTCTTCTGCACCATTAAGACTGTTGTGCACTGCAACCCACCTCTTGTACTCTGCATTTTCTTAATTATTCAGTTTAGATTTTCAGCAACTGTAGGCAGTGTGACTGTACTGTAGTCTGAGTAATGTCCCCCTAGGTGGAATGTGAAATGGCACCTATACAGTCACAGTCCAACACTGACAGAGGAATAAATCATTACTGCTGTGTTTGCATCAAGGCATGCTTGATGCAACAGTGTGAAACAAGACATATCTAAAGTCTTCTCAGTACTTCAAAGAAATAAACACCTTGCCTTTTAGTAAGGTTGTACAATCTCTACTAACTGAGAACAATCATAACTAGGGAGCCTGCCTTCTTAATGGCTTATGTGAATTAATTTTCTGAACCCGTAAAAACTTTATAGGATCCCTAGATTTTCATATTCTTGTATTTAAAGGTTTATATGCTCAGCATCAGAGCATTTCCCACCAACTTCAAACATATTGCATCAAAAATGAATTTGAGCCTTTGTAGTTCTTTCAGCCCACATGGGCTGAATGCTTGAATTCTGATTAAACTGTGTTTCCATACAACACAATATCTGTGTTCTTCCATTGCAAATGTAAAAGATTGACAGATGTCCTAATACTAACCTTAAAAATAACTCTAATACCTAAACATTAGGGAAATATTTCACTGAAACCAAAATGCACATCTAAAATCAAAGAGTTGCCATCTTCAAAACAGTTATATTGAATCAAATATAGCCCTGTCACAATTTTGATAGCTGAATGGCAGAAAAAATAAGCTCATACTGAGAGGTGAATCTCACTGCATCCACCTTCCCTAAGCTCATTAAAGTCTCTACTTGCCTGCCTTGTTGCCTCAGTAACTTTCCACTTGTCTCCAAGCTTCATTCACAACTTCTGATACTACTACAGCCTTAGTCATTTTCTATGACCACTTTTTGAGACACAAAGGCTCCTACTGGGCCCTTTGAAATTCTGTCATCCAGTCACATGCATTTCCTTTTCTTTATCCCATTCTCTTGAGAGACCACTAGTGAAATCACCCAGTAGCACATCTGACTCTTAAGAACTTCTGGTCCCTGGGAAATCTTTAACAACAAAAGCTGGCTTACATTGCAGAACCAGAGAAATCTGAATACATAATGTTACTGCAAATTTGGATTCTCCATAATAACTATCTTCAAAACAGGAAAAAAAAGTGAGAGCAAATAGTGAAATCTATTCTGACCAATCAGCTCTTCCAATGAGAAAACAATTTCAACATTCCAGGTTGGATTCACCTTAATTCTACTTTTAAACTACTTAGCTGGGTCCCTACAAATCATGGGGCCTGATAAGATTCATCTGAGAATACTCAAAGAGCTGGCTGATGCCATCACAAAACCTTTCCCAATGATTTTGGAGTGGTCTTAGGAATCCAGAGAGGTCTCAGCTGACTGGAAGCTGGGAAACATTGTTCTGATTTCCAAAAAGATCTCTAGAAACTACAGGCCTGTCAGTCTCACTTCAGTGCCTCATAAAGTCATGGAAAAGATTATTCTGGGAGGTGCTTGCTGAAAAAACACTAGGAGGACAACACAGTCATCAGTGACAGCCAGCACATCTTCATGAGGGGGAACTCCTGCCTATCAAACCCGATTTCCTTCTACAACCTGGTAACCTACAGAGTTGATCTAGGAAAACCAGTAGATGTAATCTTTCTGGACTTCAGCAAAGCCTTTGATACTGTCTCTCCTTCTAGACAAAATGTCCAGCACACAGCCGGATGTTACCTGATGAGTGAGCAATTGGCTCATGGGTTGGGCACAAAGGGTTAGAGTGAATTAGGTGACATCAGACTGAAGTCTGCTCATTAGTGGGATTCCACAAGGCTCCATCCTCAGCCCACTTCCCTTCAACATCTTGGACACAGAATTCAAAGGAATATTACGTAAGATTGCCAATGACACTAAACTAGAAGGAGGTGTTGATTCCCTTAAGGGCAGAGAGGCCCTGCAGAGACACCTCAACAAAATTAGTGAGCTGAGCAATCATCAACCATATGAAGTTTAACAAGGGAAAGTACTGGATTCTGAACCTGGCACAGGGCAACCTTGCATGTGTGTATAGACTGGGGAACAAGCAGTGCTGCAGAAAGGGACCTGGGGGTCCTGGTCAATGGTGAGGTGAACATCAGTCAGCAGTGCCCTGGCAGCCAGGAGGGCCACCCATGTCCTGAGGGGCATGAGGCACAGCATCGCCAGCTGGGCAAGGGAGGGGATTGTCCCGCTCTGCTCTGCACTGGGGCGGCCTCACCTTGAACATTGTGCGCAGTTTTGGGCACCACAATATAAATTACATTAAGCCGTTAGAGAGTGTCCAAACGAGGACTGCAAGGACAGTGAAGGGCCTTGAGGGGAAGCCTTGTGAGGAGTGGCTCAGATCCTTGGTCTGTTCAGTCTGGAGAAGAGGGGACTGAGAGGAGACACCATCGTGGTCTTCAACATCCTCATGAAAGGAAGTGGAAGGGGAGGTACTGATGTCTTCACTCTCATTACCAATGAGAGGAATCCAGGAAACAGCATGAAGCTGTGTCAGGGGATGTTTAGGTTGGATATCAGGAAAAAGTTTTTTTACCCAGAGGGCTGTTAGGCAGTGGAACATGGTCCCCAGGGAAGTGGCACCAAGTCTGAGTTCCAGAAGGTTTTGGACAATGCTCTCAGGCACATGGTACTGATGCCTTTTCCTGGTCTTGAAATCAAGAATCAAACACTGTTAAAATGGAAAAAGGGATTTTACCTTTGTATTTATTTTAAGGATCCTTAGGTGTACTATGTCCAGGTCAAATGCACCCCAATGCACACTGCAATGCCCACCCCCACAATAGATCGAGTGTAACATTATAGGTCTTACTAATTACCATATCTATCAAAAATTCCCCAATGAGAGGCTTGAATGAGCCCACCCCAAGGAACTCTCCCCTGGATGGTTCTATCTCAGTTTACAAAATGTGTTCTGGAGAGGACCTTGGGGTCTGAGGCATCCCAATCCTTAACTACAAAGCTTCTGAAATGTTTAGTCTCCTAGCTTGACAAACAAGCCCAAGAATGTAGGCTAAAAAACCACTAAGAATACAGAAGTTATAAAAAGGTATAAAATGGGCATTAAAAAAAAGGCAAAAAATCATCATGGCATCAGTATGATTCTTGGGATATCCTGCACAGGGCCAGAAACTGGACTCAATTATCCTGATGGATCCCTTCCAACTTAGTATATTCTATGATTTGCTCAAAGGAAATATTGATAAATAAAGACAGAATAAATAGCTGTAATGAATTAGCATATTACTATCAGATGCTTTTTCTTATTACACTATTTCTAGAAAGCAAGCACTTAAAATCAGGAAGTAATAAGCAGAAAGTTTTCATTTACTTGTTTATTTAGACAAAATATTCCAATTTTCTCTCCTTTTACCTCTGCAGTCACGGTGATTCACAGGGTTTCATAACATGTCAGTTTCTCTGCAATTCACAGCAAACTTAAAAAAATTGTAACAGGACATTACCTATTTTGAATATTCTTCACAAAACACTTCCATTATGTCATTAAAGCAATTATGTTATCTAAAAGCAAAAAGAACATGAGAATACCAGGAAAAAAAATACACATACCAGGAAATAAGACTCTTCTTTTTTCCACACTCATTTTGAAATGTCACAGGATTGTTGAAATGCTGCCTCATCAGGAGAAATAAACTATATCTGGAAAGAGCTGCTTTCAGCTACATGCAGAGAAAATAGGTTATAACAGGACACATCTATCACTGCCCAGCCAGTGTTAGACCAAGTTGTGCAAGTTAAAATGCGCCCCTGCTTTCATAACCAATATTACCATCTCCAACAGACTAAGAAGTACTTTTCAGCATTATGTTGTGATGAATAAAACATCTCATAAGCCTCAGATAAATTCCATGACCCTACATACATGCCTCACAGTAACTGCCTCCTATGGTAAAAACAAAACCATAGAGAAGAAAGAAAAAAAAAAGTCATGAAGAGTGAACTTGTCTCCTGATCTAGACAGGAGTTTTCATGCTCCTTGTCACAGGTCTAGAGCTTTCTTAGCTCCTTACACTGTTTTTTTACACTTGCTCCTAAGTATTGTCTAATTTAAAAATATTTTTCTTTTTAATTAATTATAACATTTCCAAGCATCTGAGCCAATGTACAGAAAGATAACAGATAAAACACCCTACATGAAACCAAGATTTCAGAGGCCTGTTTTGCCTTTTGTGGAATGGTCAGGGAAAACAGCACCTCTGTATCAACAACTCTTAGACTCACAGTTTATCCATATCCAGCATACAACTGCAAGTGCTCAAGATTTAAAAGACGTCTATTGATTCTGGATAGTCAGTTTGAAATCAATCTCTTAATAAAAAGGGAGGTCAGCCACCACTTAAAAATCATCAGGCCCCAAAGAAGTAAATGGGATAAAGTCAGAAATCCTCAATTATGAATTATTTTTAAATTCTGCTCATGGAGTTTGACTCTATCATTCTAATTATTAAACCACCACCTTCTTTAGAAATACATGTACTTTCATTTCAGATACAGAATAGGCTGTATATTAATAATTAATGATTATCTCCATAAGAAAGGAAGAAAAAGAGCAAAATAACTTCAGTTCTTCATATTTTCTTACACACTTTGCCTTCAATATAATAATCCCTTATGTCTTTTCAGGGGAGACAAGCAGATGAGAATTGTGGAAATTGAACTACTGCTTTGTTATTTTAATGAGAATTCATTTCCCCTCTTCATTTGGTTTTGAATTTTTTTTTCCTGTTTTTCTTATCTTTAGTGCTAAAAATCACATTATAGCTTTACAGTGACTTGTAGACAGCAATAGTACACTCTGCTCTACCAGGTACAGAATATTACTCTTGAAAGCTAAAGCCATAGAAAAAATTAGCATGGGAGGGACTTCTGAGGGTTGTCTTTCATAAGGGTTTTCCAGAATTATCTAAATCCAAAGTCTGAAATTTTTCCTGCAGCACAAAATTTAGCTATTTCAAAGTCACTTCATACGAAAAACAGAGGTTTATGAATGTTCATCCAGCATCAGGTAGTACGAAGTCCATACCTTAGAGAGCACTTTCACAAGAAAGTTAACAGGCAAGCAAAATCATTTTCACTTCTGACCTGATCCCTTAAATCATAATGAATTTCTAGCCTTCAAGAACCACACTACTTAACCGACTAGTCCACACATGCACCAAAGAAGTAATGCACAGAATATAACTTCATTCCCACCACCACTAAAGGAAGAGACACAAGATCAGCTATTCAGACAAGTATTTAGGACTGGTCTATTATAGAAAGTTTCTTGACGGGTTTCCTCACTGGAGGCCAGCTGCAGGGAGACACTAGGCAATATATTCAGCAGAGAGTCTAAAAAAGGCAACATCATATTTAGGTTCAGGAAATCTCATTTAAACTGAAACTTAAATAGTCATTTCTAGCTCTGTTACTAAAGCATCCAAATAAGCAGTCAGGAAAAATGTTGCTCATCCCTGGCACACAGAAACAAATTTAAAAAAAACCATGAAAACACTCTGCTATAACAGTATATAAAAATTTTTAAAACAACTTTATAAATACAAAAATTAAGAAAAAGAAGCATCTGCCTAAAATAAAAGCTAGATAAAATGTACAATTTGTCATACATGACAAATGTCATACATGTTCATGTCCAGACTTAGTTAGGTTCCCTTCTACTACCAAGAACTTCAAAAAACTAACAATAAAAACAAATATTTCCTTCAAAGACAGTAAAACTGAATCAGTAGTAAACTTTATCATATCTCATCTGATGATGCAGGTCCTACAGCAGCACAATATCTGACCTGCAACCTGCACAAGCACCTCTTGTAGGCTTATTTGCCCAAGCCCTCACCTCCCACTCATACCACTGACAGAGATTTCTTATTTCCAGTCTTATTGGACCCTTTATTGCTAAGCTTTCTGGACAACAAAACCACCAGGAAAGTACTGCATTCAAATGTAATAGACATCTGCTTTTAACTATCTCCTGCAAGCTGAATTCTCTGGCAGGAGGAGGCAGCAAGGAGCTGGGGCTGGACAGGCAGGCTGCTGCAGAGAGGGGTGATCCTCCACCCATGCAGGAGGGACATCAGCCAGGTGAAGTGTTATTCTCTAAGTATTTCAAAGTACTAACAAATTATTTTACCAGTCCCTGGTCTGGGCTAGAGCTACCATTTTTGTTTACGCTAAGAAGTGTGTTCTCACTTCTGATAACCAATGTACGTACACTTTTAAGATTTTCAATCAGACAAAGTACAAGCAACAATTACCAGCTGTGCTAGTGTGCATCTTGTAAACTAATTCTCAGAGGACTTTCTGATGTTGATTTACACAATCCCAAGGAAACTCAGGCTGGCAGGGACTTAGGGAGGTTTCTAGTCCCAGCTGCTGCTGAGAAGGACAGATCAGGCTGCTCAGGGCTTCAGCCAGCTGGGATGTGAAACCCCCAAGGCTAGAAAAAGACCACTTTCCCCAGGCCCTGGCTCCACCACTGGTCCTCCCCCACCAGTACATCATCCCTCCCAGACTGTAATGTCACAGCCCAGCTACAAAAGCCTGGCTAGAGCAAAGGTAGTTTGCATCCACTGCTCTCCTCTCATCCCAGTTATGCCACAGAAGGGATAGGTCCAGCATAACCTGACCACTGGTAAATCTTTGCTGACTGTTTCCTGTCACTGCCTCCTCCATGTGCCCAGATGTGGGTTCTAGGAGGTCTCCTTCCGTGATTTTACCTCAGACTGATGGCCAAATGACCAGTCTGTTGTTCCCCATGGTGGCTTTGACACCTTTTTTGAAGGCAGGTGTGACATTTGCCTTTCTCCAGTCTTTGGGGTTCTCCCTTATCTCCACAGCCTTGGAGAGCTGATGGAAACTGGTTGTACAAGGACATCAGCCACCTCCCTCAACACCCTGGGGTGCAGCCTGACAGGTCCCAGGGATACGTGGGTGAAGTGCTCCTGAGTGATCTCTTACTTGACCATCAATCTCAGCCTACAGCTCCTCTCTTCCTTCAGCCAAGCCACTGAATGCACAGGCCTGGCAGACATGGGTGGTGAGCACCTGCCTTATCCATGTCTGCTGTCACTGTATCACCTTCACCTATGGGGATTCTGACAGGGAGACCATGGCACACAAAGGAGAGATCCACACACCAGGTAACCCGAGTACACCCTGGCCCGTGCTGTGCTGGACTGCACACATGACCTGGCCTTCAAGCTGCATTTGAAGTGTCACACAAATTCCTTGGCTGCAGGACAAACTCATTTTAGGAGAGGGGCCTGCAGACAGCTCCTCATCACCAGCAATTACGGCACCTGCATCACCTTGCCTTCATCTAAAACAGCAGCAAGAAGTTCTTATAAGAACATTGCTTCTGCTTGACAGCAGAAACCACATTTGAGCTATTGTATTGAAAAAAAATCATACAATAGCTCAAATGACCAAACAAGTCAGCCTTCTATGGACAGGGACACAGTGTGCTGCTCAAGCACCATTCAGTAACAAAATGTTTTCCTTAACCTGCAGCCATCTCCTGGATGGCTGGTGTTCTGATGTATTACATTTCCCAAAGAGGATGGAGGTCTGTGGCCCAGAGCCTGCCTCAGGTGGTTCAGAGAAAGTTCCATCTGCTTCCTTACCCTGGTCATTGATCTGTAACACATGCCAGCACACTCTGACCCTGACTCACAAGCTCTATACAGCCCTTGGCCCCACACACCTGAGCTGCTCCCTCACATGGAGGGCAGCCCCATTTCTCCTCTTCCCTGCCTGCCTCTCCTGAAGGGCTTGTCTCCATCGATTACAGCACCACCCCACCACATCACAGGTATCCCAGTGTCTTGGGTTGACTTTATGATGTGTATCCCGTATTGCTGCCTATGCCCAGAAATTAATTCCTGTGCCTTTCTATGCCTCTAAACTGAGCCTGAGAGGGGGAAGGAAAAAACTGAGCAAAACTTTTTCAAAGCAGTTTGCAGCTTGTTCAAGGTCACACACAGATAGCAATTGGTTTTCCCCACTGCGGCAGGGGAGGGAGGAAGCACCCGGCTTGCTGCTCCCAGAACAGTTTTTTTTTGGCCAGTGGTTCAGCTGCTTTCTCTCCGGAGAGAGACTGACAGTTGAATTTTTCCTTCCCTGGAATTTCGGATTTTCTCCCTTTTCTACTGGACTGCTTGATTGCTTTAACATCAGAACACATCGGGAGGACTTTCCACCAGGCACAGAGGGCCTGGCCCTGGGCCAAGCCCCAGCTCTGAAGAGACCAAAGGGAGAACTCTAACGCTTTCCCAGGTTTTTCCTCCACAGCAAAAGATTTTACCATTTAACATTATTTTCCTTTCCTGTGTGTTTGTTAAATAAATAGTTTTAACTTCTTCACTTTCCTTCGAGGAAAATTTATTTTTTCCCAAACCTGGTGGGGGAGGGGTGGTTGTGCCTTCTCTCAGAGCATATATTTCTAAATTTGGCCAAACCAGTACACCCAGCAATGCTGCAGCTCTAGCCAAAGGTTGAGCTCTTGCCCCTCCCGCTCAAATCCCAAGCAGTGTCCAGTCAGGTACACACCTTGCACCTTATTTTAACATGCCCAGACTCTTCCTTGTTCCCCCCACACCCTTTTTTTCCCTTCTGTCCTTGCTCCACCATTTTCTCAAACAACTCAGGCCTGTAATGGGTCTCCCATGTCACTGCTAGTTTCAGTCTCCTCACCAGGCTGGCCAGCCTCATGGCAAAGGTACTTTTGATACATTAAGTGAAATGTGAAACTCAAGAGGTCAAGCTAAGTTTTGTTCAATCTGCTCCAGGACAAATCCAGCTCTTCATTCACTGGATTACACCTGTACATATAATGTTCCTCATGCACACACACACAGATCAGTTCTGCCACAAAGGGAGATGATTACTTCTCATCAGCCATTTGTACTCAGACCATCTGAATTTCAGTATCCAAGACAGGACCAATGACCTGGTTCACAGCTACAATTTCACTGATGCCACAGCAAAATAAAGTTTTATTTCATGTGTTCATATTTTTCTCACTTGTCATTTTGTATCTGAACTACTGTAAATATCCTGGGGGAGATTTCACATCAAAAGCAATTTTATCTTTGAACAAAAGAGAAAAAAAAATTGTTGTGATCAGAAACTGTAGAGCAGAGCAGCTAGTTATCTCCATTTTTATTGGTCTAGAACACTGTCCAGCATCTGCTTAAAATGGGTTGGAAAACTCACATAATTCAGAGGCCATAAGTACAAATGATACTCAAGGTACTGGCAGAAAACATCCAGACAATTCCCTTTATGGGCAGAAATTCAGCGTGATCCAAAATGTGTTCTGTTGGTTTGCATAGCAAAATTTTTATCAGTTTGAGCACAGGGGTTCCACTCACCCTTTCCAGAGTTGCACAAGCAGATGATGGATATAGAAAGAAAGCAGAAAAGGCTTAATTTCTAAAGCTATAACATACTTCACTCCTTCAATATGTCACACCTTTACTCAAAAAGAAACCAAGGTTATTCTAAACAAAAATTACAGTTAGATATTGTTTGGACTCAGTCACGTGTGTGCTATAGGCAATGTTGGCTCTTGCAAACCTTTTCTAGCTCAAATATCCTTCACTTTTTCAGCTCCTGCCAGTGTAGCAACTCTCCCTCTATAACTCAAGGACTAATACTAGAACAAGTTAAATAAAATTTAACACCCCTCCATCTTGACCCTTCCACCAACCCCCCCTTCCCCACCCTGTGGGCAAAGAAGTAAGACTATTAATTATTCTTCAGAAATTAACAAAGTAATAAAACAGCAGCCAACTCTTAGAATTATTCAGAGAAAATATAACAAGTAATGAGTAAGTGTGAAACATCAGTATCAACAATTTCTACAAGTGTGGAAAGAAGACAAAGGCCAGAAAATACAGATTTGGGAAAAAACACAACCAAATAGTACACATGCACAGCATCACTTCCACCAAACTCCTACTTCAGCACTGACCCCCAAAAATCCTCCTCAGACAAGTGACAACCTTTAAAAAGCAACTGTGGCTGATCAACAGAAGTTACTAAAACAAAAATACAATCCAGGGGGCAAAGCTGGGGAGATGAGGCCAAAACACTAATGTTACGAGGACTGAAATCTTACACTTTTTTTTTCCCTCAGGGATAGTGTGGGTGCAAGCGGGAAGGAAAAAAAAAGTGCTGGTGGGAAATGTCTTAAGAATTAGTATGTTCTGGCATTGCTTTGCAAAATTATTCCAAGTGAATTATTCTTAGTGATGAAATGTGATTTCAGAAACTCTGTTCTCTCATTAAAAAAAAATAGTCATGCATAAATGAAGAAAAACTAATAGTCATCCATTCTCAACAAAAAACGTTTTCAAAAAAACCTGACAAATTTAAAAAAAAACCCTACAAATTACCAAACTAAAAAATTCAGAATCTGTCATTCCCATCTGTCCTCCACTTTATAAAGTTTAGTGGGTTTAAAGCAATGCAAATTCCGTAACATAAAAACACCAATATAGTATTGCTTTAGAGAAGAAAATAGGGAAAAGTTACTCATACTTTCAGAAAGATGCTGGAAAAGCAAAGATTAAGCAAAGATTAATACAACCTTTCAATTCTGGCGAAACACTTGCAACCTGAATCTCATTCAGGGTTCTGGCTGGAGTAAGAATTCATCTCAGCTGTAAGCCACAAGAACAACAACTTTGTTTAGAACAACAGAAACTCAACAAACCCCAAAAAATGAAATAAAACCCCCCACAAACCAACCAGCCAACACCAACCCTCAACTGCATTGTACATTCTTCTGATGAGTTCTGGTAATATAATCCTTATCTTGGTTTAAGCCATCTATTGCAAAGAGAAGTTCATGTATTATTAAAAACCCCACTCCAAAACAGTAGTATTTTAATCTACAACATGGTACAGATGAATGCAATACTACTCCTGTTTCCCCTCCACAAGATAATATTGTTACTTTGTGTGATGCTTTCTTGTTGCCATGACATCCTTTATACCGTAGGTCTCTTCACCCAACTACCATTCAACCCAGGTCAAAAGCTTACCCCCAGGTCAAAAGCTTATAAATATGTGTTTACTTTCAAAATTACACATCTGATCTCTTGAATAAGGTGTATCACTCCAGACCTCAGACAGTCTGCTTTAAGTAGGCATACACAATGTTGTTTCTAAGCACAAGAGGACTGAGATTGTCCTTGGACAATCTTCCAAAATCTGTGTTTGTGTGTGTTTGTTCAGCACTTACCTACAGGATTCTGATCCCACAGAGACAGACCATCAAGCACTCTAATAAATGTCACTCCTTCTGTTGACTGCTCAATTTGTTACCTCAATTTCCCTGTATGTCTGGCCAAGATGTTCGTTTTCCTGATTTGTAATCTATGCTGTAGCATGCATGTCCATTAAAATGTTTGTCTACCCACCCAGAGATTCCCGGCACATCCCATCGATCTGGCTGAAAGCAGATACACAAACAAGGGGACACCTACGTAAGAGGAAAACCGCTGGTTCCCAAGGAGGTGCTTTTTGCCTACCTGCCTTTAGGTCTTTCGCTTATGATTGCTACCGCTGTCCCCTCAGCTGCACAACGCGAGCACGAGTCGCAGGCAGCTACTTCCCACCTCGCCAGCTGCGCTCCCGGGCGGCCCCGGCGCGGCGGCGGGAGCGAGCCGAGCTGCTGCTCCGCAGGGAGCACACGGAGGGAGCCGAACCGGGGAACCGCACCTGTTAACAACTACAAAGTCAGGTTCAGCGCACGGGAAAGGCGATTCCTCTTCCCAGAGCGCAACAGGTTTCTTCTCACCACCCCCGGCCAGCCCCCGGAGTGCGCAGGTGTCCGGACGAGGAGCGCGGTCGCGGTCACTCACCTGCAGCGCGGGCGAGGAGGGTCCTGCGCGCTTGGAGCCGCGCCGGGAGCTCAGCCGCCGCCAGGACTCGGCCAGGCGCCCTCGGCTGCCGCTCGCCGGCCCCTCGGCGGCGCTGCCCCGCTCGGCTCTGCCGGGGCTCAGCCGGCGCTGCTCCATGCCCACCGCGCAGCTGAGCCCCGCAGCCGAGCCCGGCCCGCCTCGGGCGCTTTATGGGCGCTGCCGGGCAGGGCGGAGGGGCGGCGCGGGGCGGGGCGGGGCGGGGCGGTGCCGCCCGGGACTGCCCCGAGGGGCCGCGGGGGCTCCGGGCGGGTGGCGTATCTCGCAGCAAAATGAAGTTTTAATCTGCGGCGTGAATTAGAAAACGGGCACGGAAAGAGAAAGGGCCAGGTAGGCGTACTGTGCTCAGACATGACAAGTTGTGACACCTGTTCATCTCCCGTCTAGATCGTGCCAAAGTCTTGCCAGGAGGCTTTTTCTAAGTGCACTACGTTGACAGTTCTAGGGAAATAAATTAGTAGTTTCCCTATAATAAAATATTTTCATTCTTAATGTCTAGCAACAGTCATAAGTGCACAGCTTCCACATTAAGCCAAGCGTTTTTCCCTTCTGTTTACACTTAAGACGATGAAAACACCGAGTCAAGCAAAAGATGGCAAAGTACCTGTTGTACTGTGACACACCTTTGGGGGGCCTGCTTTTCTTTCTTAAGATCAAGAAGGACCATCTCTGAAATTAAGTCTCTCTACTAACACTGAAAGGTTTCCTGCAGTGTTGCTCAGGGTCCTGATTCATTATGCCCTACCAGGCATTAAGACCAAGAACACGGGTTCATCATCTGTGCGTGCTAAGCACAGGACCCTGGTGCAGTGCCACAGAAGAAATCTGCCTCATCTCTGCCCTCCGAGCTCACTGCTGATTTTTCTTCCCAAAGGGAGAGGATGCTCAAGCACCCACGGCTGAAATAACAAGGCAGCTAATCTCTGTTTTCCAGGCATGATTAAAAACACAGTGAGTGTTTTGCAGGCATTAAACCATTGATTTACATATATGATTTCCTACAAAGATTTCTTAAAAGACCATTTTACTGACAAAGTCAGATGTATCCATGCTGCTTTCTCAAGTAGCTTAACTTTCTATTTTAAAAAGATGGTATGATATTATATTGAATTATATTATTCTAGTTATAGGGTAAGTGATTTATGAAAGCATGTATTTTCCTCACAGTGTATCTAATGTCATAATAAGCAAGAAAGCTGAGTCGGAGTTTCCAAAGAACATGTTAAACTCTTTAATAAATGTATGTTGGAAGCAAATGATTAAGGATTTTGTTGTGACTTTAGGTAGTCCAATGCTCTGCTAACCCCTAATCACGCTTCAGACTTCCATTCAGTGAAGACAGGCATTATTAGGAGGCTCTGTTCTTCCAATACCTGTGACTATAACAGCAAGTTACTTCATTTCAGTGAATTATTCTCATGAGTGCTTTTATCTTCATTTATTCCTCTCTGAGGCACATCAGCATTTGGTCATCTTTGCTGTTTATGTTAATCGCTATATAATTTTTAATGGCATCTATAGATTAATTTCTCGATGTCTCCTCTTAGTATCTCATAGTAGTAACTATCAAATTTCCCAAATCCCATGTTTTCCTTTAAACATTCTCTAGGGGAATCTAGTGATTTTAAAATCCCACAAAAATCTGTAAGCAAGTTAAAAAGTCAAATTACATAAAACACAGAAGACATACTCTTATGGAGTCTTGCTGGGAGACTGTGGAGTAAGAATCTCCAAGACAATTAAAGGACAGGATAAAAACATGTTTGTGTTACTGATTTGTCACTAGTCTTGTTTAATTCTTAGCCAGCTGAAATATGAAGTATGTTGCCTTCACCTCTTTAGTTACACAAACAGCACTATACTACTTATTGAGCTCATAGTGCCATGTAAGATATATGAAAAGCAAAAAATGTTCCTATTTAAAATAAATACAGCAAACCCAGCAAAAAGTAGAAAGGCTCTTTTAAATAAGCTACAAACTTCAAGCTAAAATAGAGCAAAATTATAGCCAAAAGCAACTAAGCTTCAGTAAGTCTAATACACAGCACAGGTCATTTGAGTAACATAAGAAAGTCAAATTTTGTGAAAAGCAATTAACACACCAATACACAAAATATTGTTTTTCTCTGATGTTAGGATTAAACTTTTAGCACAGAAAACAGCTTCCTTCTTCTTACTTCTGTCCATAATTAGACTGAACCTGACAATCTGAGTGCCCAGCAGCATTGATACAAACTGTCGCAGGTTTCAACTTGTTGCATGGTCTGACAACTTTTAAAGCAATATTTTTGCTTAATGACCACTACACAGGTTTGTTTTCCACTGCCTATACACATGTATACACATGTGTGTATTATACACACCATAAGGCTGTTCCATGTATGCTTCTAAATGCTGCTGTTATGGTCTTTGTCAGGTATACTGTGTGCCTGGCAAGAAAGTATTTTCATCCCTAGCAGAGAAGGACACGACTGCATGTTATGGGTACAGTTGCCTGATGTCCTCATTTCAGCCCTTCTTATTCCACCTACAAACTTATTCTTCACAGTCATTCATTAGTATATTCAAATATTTTTCAAGAACTACATGAAGTCATGTCAATAGGTGGTGACAGAGTGGTGACATTTGCCTGATTTAGATCTAGCTGAGCAGAGTCCAAGACCCACTGAACTGTTTGGAACATTTTGAACTACTGAGAGGCTTGGGAGCAGTCATTCAAGGCTGATAAAAAGCTTTCTTTTCACTTTCCATTAACAAGACAAAAGTTATAGGGTGATTTATGCTGGAAGGGGCCAGTGAAGGTCACCTGGTGCAAGCGTCTCCTTAAACTAGGTTCGTGTAGATCAGCTTGCTCAGGGTTTTGTCCAGTAAGGTCGTGAAAAACCCCAGAACTGAAGATTTCATTTCTTCTTTGGACGATGTTTCAGTGCTTAAGAATGGTCTCAGTCACAAAGTTTTCCATTACACCTAACTGGAATTTCTCCTGTTCTTGCCTGTGTTTGTTTCTACTTGTTGCTTCACCATCCCACTTCATGGACAGCCTGGCTCCATCTTATCTACTCCTTCCCATTCAGCAGACAGAGGCAGCTATCTAGACTCCCTGTAGGCTCTGTTCTTGAGGCTGGACAAGCTTATCCTCCCACTCTCATCAGTCATATGGATGAGGCTCTCTGCAAAGAGCTGGAAGCAGCCTCACATTTTTCAGTCCTGGTTCTCACAGGGGAAGTTCAGCCACCCCAATATCCGCTGGAAGCACACTACATCCAGGTACAAGCAGACTTTGACCTCTTCATGAATCTGCTTGAAAGAGTCTCATAGGACAAGGACCTGAACGTAAGAGTGGTCCAAGACAGCTGGTTGTTATTCAAGGAAAGGATCACCTCCTCCATACTCCAGAGCAGCCCATCTTGATGAGCAAGGAAGTCAAGCAAAAAAACCAGGAGATCTTCATGGAGATTGGGGCAAGGAGATCAGGGCAAAACACAAATGTAAAAAAGAGTATACAGAAGGTGAAGGCAGTGGCAGGAAGCCTGGGAAGAATACAGAGATCCTAGCATCTCCTAGCACAAAGGGGTGACATCAGGAAAGCTGATGCCCAGCTGCTTTGGGTCTGGCAAGGATGTCTTGAGAAAAGGCCTGTGAATGAAGGCCCTGTGGATATTTCATAACTGTGGTATAAGAAACACAAAAGCAATCTTAAGCACCATGTAAATATGTGCTATTCCTGGCTATGTTTCTGAGAACAGTTTTTGATGTCCTCTTAGTGAAGAATTTATTTGTGTATATCTGCTTTAGGCACACTCAGATTGCTGTCACAGCAGCATGGTACTGCCAGAGTTGTTACTGAGAGTCTTCCGTGGGACTGTCATCTTTACAAGTTTGCCATTGCTGTGACATTGGAGAGTACAGCCAGGTGATTTTTGGGCTTTTCAGGCTTGAAAGTACTTCTGCTTTTGCTTCAAACTCATGAGATTCCTTTTCAAAGTGTGGGTCCTAAAATAAAAATACAGGTTTTCAAAGGGAAAGTACTCTGCTAAACTTTCTTTCTTTTTAGGAAACAAATTCCTCTCAAAATTTTGTACAAGTATAGGAAAAAAAAAACAAAACAAACCCCAAGAGCTGATGTGAATGATACACTTCCCTTAAAATGGGAAAAATGCTGTAGTTACTTTCATGTATCTACTGCTTGGAGTGGGTCATACACCTCTTTTTTTTTAACTTGCATTATGGAAAATTTTTTCTATTCTCCAGTTCACAGAATTTTAATTAAGAAAGTTAAATACACTAGAATCAAAGTGTGGCAGGAGTTGTCTTCAGAAGTCCTCTACTACAGTTGCTGCTTACTGTTCTTATTTTCTAACACAGGTGGTTTTCTTCTTATTTTATACCTTCCAATTTTGTGGAGAGACAGATAAATCAAGTCCTATACTAATATTTTTTGGTGGATGGTAATGAAATGCTTGTTTAGTTCAGCCAAAGCATGTTCAGAATGAGGCAAGACTCCAACACAACACAATTTTGATTTTGAAAGGAGTGACCAGTCATAGCTTGCTTGCACAAAGAATGGTGTTCATACACTTTTCTGCAAGTCAGACAATAAAATCAGCATTGAAACTCACATAGTCTGAATGTGCCGTGAAAATATCTTAAATTCCAGATTTAGGTCATAAAGTTATTTCTATTGAAATTATTGGAAATTACCACAGTACAATTTGTTTTCTAAAGCACAAATCAACAGCAGTCTCTGGGTTTTGAAGGTTATAAGTGAAACCTTTTAAATTAAATATTTTTTGTGTCATTGACAGAAAAAAAAGACGTTATAAACTAAATAGGAATAGGTTTCTTGTTACAAAACAGACTAAACATTGGATTAAAAGAGTTGGTTGGTTTTTTGGGTTTATTTTATTCCATTCGATGTGAAAGTTGTGGAGGTAGAGCTTTATTCTACCAGAACACTAGAAAATGAAAATACATTTTTATGTTTATCTCAGTCATCATCGTAGGATATGGACTAAATAGAAAAGCACTGTTGCCAATTTATGTCTGGAAAATAAAGTTAAAGTGACCTCTGGTGTGTCACAGTAACTTTAAAACTGAATCAGGTATTATTAATATCCATTTTCTTAATTGTGCCTAATGCCTTAGCCACTTGATCATTCTTGCTTTGCAGTGTTTAAGCACCCTTGACACTGGGAACAGATAGATTGTTTTCTGGGTCACCACTAGAAGAAGCAGTATAGAACATTAGTGATTAATAACTCCTTTTTCTAAACCATTCCTGGTCACCTCATTGAAGCATGAAAGGACAAACAATGGGAAAATTTTTATGGTTTCTTAGAAGCCTTTAGTGTGGTGTTTATTCAAGCTTAACTCTCTCTACACAGGGAAGTCATTTTGAGCACAGACTGCAAGATCAAACTTTCAACATTTAAGTTTTAATTACACTCAGTTTTTCTTTCTCCCATCTGTTCACATCAAAAGTTCACAGTCTCCACTACAGTATTGTCAGAAACATTTGCGATACCTTAGAAAGTGAGCAGACACCATGAACATATACTCTACAGTATTTTTTTCTAGGGCTGCCGTTCATTATGCAAAAAAAGAGGCAACAAATTCAGAAAAAAACAAAGAATTGCTCAGCTTGGATTTTAGCCTATTTTTTACATAAATGTTAAATTGAAT
Organism: Corvus kubaryi; assembly: GCF_017639235.1. Lineage (NCBI taxonomy): Eukaryota > Metazoa > Chordata > Aves > Passeriformes > Corvidae > Corvus > Corvus kubaryi. The sequence continues at coordinate 5,266,318 of NW_024582075.1, forward strand.
ATTCATTTCAAGACATATTTGGCACTTGGTGGTACAGCATAAAGAGAACATTTTATGACACAACATGTTTGTGCTTAGACCATGAAACTTGCTTGTAACCCAAAGAAGTGAGCAATTTTTTGTGCAGTTACAGATGTTCATTCTGCCTTCAGGAGAGGGGCCCTTAGAGTTCAGATATGTATGGAAGCAATGTTACTCTTAGGCCTCATGCCTAAAATAAAATATCAAGATACACCCTGGCATTTTCACAAAATTTGCATTTTTGTTTAAAATATGCAACTGTCAACTAATGGAGACAAGTAAAGAAGTCAATATAGCTAGTCATCAAATCACAGAATGATTTGAGTTGGAAGGCACCTTAAGGTTCATCTCATTCCAACCTCCCTGCCATGGGCAGGGACACCTTCCACTAGACCAGGTTGGTCAAAGCACCCCTCTGTCCTGGCCTTGAAGTCTTTCAGGAGTGGGCTACCTACAGCTCCTCTGAGCAAGCTGCTCCAGTGTCTTACCACCTTCACAACAAAGAATTTCTTCCTAATATCTAATATAAACCTATTCTCAGTTAAAAGCCGCTTCATCTTGTCCTATCACTACATGCCCTTGAAAAATTCCCTCTCCAACCCTCTTGTGGGGCCCCTCTCTAGATACTGTTATGCTGCAAATATGAATCCCCAGAACCTTCTCTTGTCCAGGCAGAAGAGTCCCAGCTCTCAGCCTGTCTTTGTAGGAGAAGTACTCCAGCCCTCTGAGCTTTTGTGGTCCTTCTCTGGACTTGCTCCAGCAACTCCATGTTCATCTTACGTTGAGGGCCCAAAGCTGCATGCAAGCACTCCAGGCGGGGTCTCACAAGAGCACATTAAAAGGGCAGAATCACCTCCCTTGACCTGCTGGCCACGTTTTGCTTGATGTAGCCCAGGATATGGTTGGCTTTCTGGGCTTCAAGCATACAAGCAATTATAAAGATCTGGTTACAAATATCTGCTAAGTACCCTGGTCTGTATCAAAAGTTGGGCCATATTATTAGATACAAATGAATTTTTCTTCACCAATGTAAAACTTCAAGAGAATAAGGAGATTTATAGTTTTAAAAATGACACTTTCTTTAAGAACTACAGTTTATCTTTACACAGTCATTGTGTTAAATCATACATTCACCAGCTGGCTGAATGACGATCCTAGCCTTAAACAACTATTTTGTGCAAATACAAGTTCATAGTATTAATCCTTCAGTCACCAAGTAAGGCACAATGGTATAGTGAGATTAGTCTCAGTACAATTACTTGGCTTTAAAATCCCAAGTCAGTATTTGAAAATTGAGTGGGTTTCCTCAGCATATAAATTAGTCACCCCATATTGCTACCTAAAGATCCCAGGTATATTAGTTTACCATACAACCAACATGGAGAAAAACATCTGCGTTTGTGAGGGTAGTTTTCATGGCCTTCCTACAAGCTATCTTTCAATCAATTCCTCTCAATTAAAAAAAATATATATAGTCAACTAAGGTGTTCCTGTGCAAATTTATCTCTATTCCTTTTGCACCCCACTCTTGTAATTATATTTTAGTAAATATGTGCAAAGCTTTGGGACACACTGGCCTGAAACAGGTGGTAATGCTGGACTCTATCCTGTGACAATTTTGGATTGCTGAATTAATTGCGACTCAAATTGTGAGTAAGAGGTTTTGATGACCATGTAGTTGGCTGTCAGGAATAAAACACTAAACTACCAAGGGGAACAGAAGGAGTTCCAGGTTAGTCTATTCAACGTTGAGTCCTTGCTCTGATTTTGCATTTCCATTTCCCTGTTAGACTATTAGTGCCCCAAATCATAACTCATAGTTCACTGTTCATAAATCATACTTCACTGTTGTGTTCTCTCTGTAGAAATCTGTCATACAAATGCTTGAGTAGCAGAGCACTACACAATTCAGAAAACAATTTGGAAGTAAGGAAGTAAAGTTTCTGGGAAAAGAGAGAGGGACAGTATATTTCGATTAATTTATCAGATTTTCCTGTACAGTGTACAGCAGTTCTGTGGCCCCTGCAATGCCCTTCCAATTTTTTTAAGGAGGGAGTAGAGACATTCAGTTCAAAAGTTTTGGAAATCTTGAAGGTAAACAGAAATTATTTTTTTCTCATTTTTCTTTTTGTCTAAAAGAGAATTCCTAGTGAGGGCCACCTTAATGCCCTTTTCGATAGAAAACCTTCCAATACTGAGAGTTCCCAAGCTTGAATGAGGTGTATATTTTTCTGATAGATAGAACTGGTTTATCTCACCCAGGAAAGTTATTAATTCCCCTTTCTAGATAACCACATCATAATGCTTATCCATCTCTGAAGGTTTGCCTTTGTTCTTCCAGATATTCTGCCAGTCTTACTGCCAAGCAATGGCAATGACCTCAGAACTGATTCTTCTGGCAACCAAGCACCAGTCTTTGCAGAAGAGAAGCCCTGAAGAGGATTAATATAGAAATGATCCAGCCACCGTTAGCTATTAAATCTACATAAGAGGAATTTCACAATCCTTTAATGTAATTCTTACTTCTGACACCTGGCAGATGGGAGTTTAATAGTTCAGTTATTATCACATACATAAAGATTTTGACTTTTATTGAGTGGATCATCATAATATTTTCTTTCAAATAAAATTAAGATCTTAGCCCAAAAAAGCACTGGGACCTATACTGACCTTCAAAGTCAGTAGAACTGCTAGTGATTTTGTTGAAGCTTCCTGAAGTACTGCTGAATATGCAAGTACTGCTACATGGAGTAATGTGCCAGCTATTAAAGGTCTGATTTTCATATCACCAGTGTTTTAGATGAGAAAGCTGGTCCTGTATATTGCATTCAGTTAAAGTGTTATTAGATACAAGAATTACTTGCTGTGCTTGAGTACGTTTACCTCTGGAGCTATATGCATGTTTAAATAGATTAGCACTTGAACCTTTGCAAACTTCCGCAAAATAGACCCACTAACATCATTCTATTGTATCCATTCCTTTGATTGTAGCACTTTGGGGGTATTTAAATAATGAGTAGAGTAAAGCAGTATTTTATACACACTTCAAAGCCAGTAAAGGACCTATTGGGGCTGTTTCTAGTTAATGATCTATCTATAAGCCTTAAACTAGTAAATGTTACACTGCAAGAAAAAGCTGGTCTTTTAATGCAGTTACAAGTAAAAAGGTTTTTTTAGTCTTAAGCGTACAGACTAAAAATTTTTTTCAGGGCTGAGTTTAAAAAATTTTTAGAAATTGATTTCTTGGACTTTATTTCATTACCCTATACAAGGTACCTTCCATAATTAGTGACAGATACCTTTTTAACTCCAATTGTAACTTGTGAATTCCAGAAATAATAGTTACCATGGTACTCAAGTTCTTTTAGCAGCTTAATTCTCTCCCATATTTGGGACTTCTGTGTCTTTTAATATGATCACATACTCAAAAATACTGATGAGTTATATCAACAGGGGAATGTTTGCTATAACCTAACCTTATTTTCTACCGAAGTGACAGTCACTGTGATCTTATAGCAGAGATATGTGTTACATTAAAATACAGATGAATCACTTTTAACCTCTCCTTACGACGTAGACTGTACAGTAGAAAGACAAAAACCAAAGTTCTCCAGACTTTTTTTTCCCCAAATACTTCACCATTTGACACTGTAGATTTTTAACAGAAATATTAAAGTTGGTGTATGAATGCAGTTGGTATGAATGGAAATACCTGCATGTCCCCTTGAACCACACACATCTTGGTGCTTGCAAGTGCCTCTGTGTGTGTGTGTGTGTTTAATAGAGTGAGTGAATGAAGACCATGACAGAACAAGTGTGAATACATAAAACCAGCTTGCTTAAAGATTTCGTAAACAAGTATCACATTTTCTGTCCAAAAGATTTCATGCTGTGTTATCTTTCACTGCTTTTCCTGCAACATGCATGCATAGATATTGGAGATTGTTTGAAAGGGAGAAAATAGAACTTGTAATCCAAAAGTACCTGTAGCCAGTTGATGACCTGGGCTGGACAGAATCTGTGCCACAGTCCTCCACTTTAAAGTCTGCAAAAATGGTCATCTTTATTTTTGCTAAAACCTCGCTCAGCCAAGGAATTTTAGTGTTTAAAATGAGCAGTTCATGTGAGTGTAAGGATCTGGTTCAATGTACATAAAATGAAGCTGGAACAAGATCTTCTGGTAGAGGGTGGAACAAAAGGAGCAATTCATTGTTTTACAGGTATGGAGCTATAAATGTACCGTGTGAGAGTTTTCTTCCAGAGAGTGCCAGAATACAAAAAGCAGGATACAAAATTAATCAGTTAGGTTGTTTTTTTTTTAAAAAATATATCCCAGCACCAGTAGCATCTTAGGAGAAGTTACTTTAACCATTCAGATGTTATAAATGATCATTTAAAGGGATTGCACTGAGGCTAACTTCTTTCAGGTCTAATCTTGTATTAAATCTACTGAAATAAGGAAGGGAGGTGGTGGGGGGTGTGTGACAACATTCAGAAAGACAGTACTATTTTAGCTTAGTTTATTAAGACAATAGTGAGCTTGGGGCCACGAGGGAGAAGATGGGGAGATGAAAGAAAGGAAGATAAACCACATGAATAAAGAAGACAAGCCAAAAGAATTTTACATGAGGCAAGGAGAAGAATGGTATGCCAGGGAGGAGCTGTCATAAATACATGGTGCAGAGGAGTAAGGAAAGTGATATTTTTCAGACTTCAAGGGGTCTTGTATGCTCCAGAATTCCCATCCTATAAAAAAGGGAAGTGAAATGGGTATTTGTTCTTTAAGGGATATTTGGTGTTTCTGAAATTGTTAATGACCAAAATGATTGTGTACATACTCCTCAATAGATACAAGTGAAAATCAGAGCAACTGATGGTTAACACTGCATTGCTGGTAGTGTAATTGCCCTACGTGTCCAGAGTACGGCCAGTAAACCACTCCATGGCAACTATAGAGATTGGGGGATTGATTCCTGCAATCTCCTGCCAAAATACAGAGGAGAGCTTATGGTGAAGCTATGATTAAGACATGCCAGCAAGCACTGACACTGGAATCCATATAGCACAAGTTATTTTTGAAAATCCATTAATGAGCGGTGATAAACCTGCTTTTAATTTTACTGAATGATTCTGCTAAATACCAATAAAAATTTACTAATACAATTATGCGTTTATTTTACATCAGGCAAAAAAAACCCCCCACATTGATTTGCATAACTCCCTGACACCTTCTACAGTACTTTTTTAATTAGCCACCTGCTCTTGTTCTGAATAACATCTATTTATGACTCTGTAGCTGAGCAGTTTGGGGAACTAATGGTAGCGTGCAAAGCAAATAGTTTAGTCTGACCTCTTCTGATCCCCATACAAAAAATTAGTATGTTGATCTGAGAACATGCTGAAGCCCTCGAAAGGTAAAAAAATCACCAAACCCACAAAAAACCTAAACTACTCATTGTGAACATATTTTTTTCTCTATACTTAAGCAAAATAAAGGAGAGGAGAGGAGAGGAGAGGAGAGGAGAGGAGAGGAGAGGAGAGGAGAGGAGAGGAGAGGAGAGGAGAGGAGAGGAGTTTGCAGTAAAATAAACATGCATTTTACTGCAGTCTTTTGCAGCAAAATAAAAAAGAATCAAGCTTGCCATTACACAAGATGCAATATAAAAGATGTTGTTATATTGAACATTAAGATATTCTATTCATGAAGACTGCAAAACTTCTGCCATACTTTATAATGCTGAAAGAATAATGCAAAAAACTCTGTACTCTGCATGTTTTTTGGGACTAGATGAGGGTGACTTAGTGATACAGAACATTTTCAAAAATTATGTAAGTTTGGTTGGAATTGGAAGACATGCAAAAATTTTAAGAAATTTAAGCCTTCTATAATTAGGTATTACGGGAGGTTTCTGTGTTACTAATAATAATGGAGAACTTGATACACACCAGAACACATCTGAGCCCATGTTTGATGTGCAGAGAAAGATATTTCAAAGCTGACAAAACTCCAGATGTCTTATACAGATGTTCAGTGTGCAGAAGGTGTGTGGGGGTGAAGCACCAGGCACTCACAGGAGTTTAAAGACTGGATTTGAGAGCTTTTTTAATAATTTCAAGATGGTTGCATTCTTCCTTCTTCTATGACATATACGCCCTTTTAATTTTTATTTTTATTTGTTAATTTAGAAGAAAATTAACTTTGGCAATAAAGCATGAGGAATACAGTTTACTGACTTCAGTCCAAAGAGAAAAAAAAAAGAAAGAAGATAGACACGTAAAAGGAAAATAGGAGATGAGAGAGTTCTGTATATAGAATAATCACCCATGTAGACACACACACAACTAATACATTGTGTTGTTCTTTTGTGTTTACACAGATCAATTCCTGTTACAATCCCACCCACTTATTTTTAATGTTTCTAACAGATTATCCTTCCTACAGCTGCAGAAAGAGAAAGGAATGAGCGATCAAAAGAACTAAACTAAACAAAAATTGCATACATATTGGCATTTTTAGGCTCACAGCTGAAAACCAAGTGGTGAAAATAATCCAGCTCTGATGACTTGGGCTGTGTTTCTTCTGCTGAGCCTTTTTACTGGTGCAAAATGAAGCAGTGTAGCTGTTACGATTAACAGCTAACTCTGGTAAAAGTGAAATTTTCCCACAGCTTTCCCAAAAACTCTTGGTCAAATGCCACAGTAAAGGGCACCATATTGTGGCTTGTAGTCAGAGAAACTTATAGATTCTGTTTTCAGTAAGTTTAATAAAAGCGATGATTCCTGCAATCTCCTGCTGAAGCAAAGAGGACGTTCCCCCCACCCCCCCCACCAATTTGTATCTCTGGAAAGCAGGTCATTACATAGACATATTTTATTGCTTAAAATCTCTGGGACTTGTTGTGAAATGACACAGAACAAGCTGTACACAAGAACAATTCATGAGATTTCTGTGCCTCAGATCTCCTCTTTTCTCATCTTCCTTTGCCTACAGGAAGTGTCTCTGCTGCAGGATCTTCATTTCTACATCAGGGTGTGGGTGAAGTTAAAGCCTCTAGCGAGAGCACAGAGCCTGACTGACATCAGCAAGGGCATTCACTAGGGTGGTGACAATGGGCCTCAAATGGAGAACTGTTTAAACTTAAGTAGTAGTCAACATGGGGATTGTTTTGCACTGACTGAGCTACTCTAATTTAACACACTTCTCATTTGGAAGCCTTCAGCACAGCTCCAGTAATTTTTTTTTTTAATTCATTTCTCAAATACTTTTCTACAAACACAGAACACAAGATCTCAATTTCATCTTTATATCCCCCACTCCTTTATATATTTAATGCTTTGCTCTTGTAAGATCTCTGCCCTCACTTGCAAGGACTTAAACAGGAAAATGAATGAAATAAACCTCATCTGTTCTTGATTTAAAGCGGAAAGTTACATGTCATCAGGGTCCTCCATACCTATCATCGACTTTTAGGAGCTGCAGGACAGCAATCCTTCTTGAAAGGAGCTAGGAGTTTATACCGACCGAGTAACAAAAAGGCAGAATGCCATCTTAGTATGACTAAATATAACTAAGTATGACTTACAGTGACTAAGAACCTTAGTATCACTAAATTTATCTAAGAAACTCCCTTAGAATTCTCAGGAAAATACATTATGAGAGTGCCAGTTGCCACAGTCCACATTTGAGGAAAAAAATCTACTGTATATGGTTTGATACCTGCTGGCTGAGAGGAACATTTCTCAGAGACTGCAGAGTGTTTTGGGTCACATACTGTAGGGGACATTTGCACCTGGATCAGCATGAATCTCTTTCAGGCTGGTCCTTTTCCAAACCAGTTGCTTTTAAAGATTATCTTTCCATATTAAAGACATTGAAAATTTAATAGCCTTCTGGTAAATTGTTTTCCCCATGTTTGTGCATAGGACTCGCCAAAAAGTATGCTTCAAAAAAAAAAAAAAAGGCAGAAAAAGATGTGTCTGGGCAAAATGAGCAGCAGCTGTACTGAGTTTACTAAGATAATTCTCACTCACATACATTAAAAAAAAAAGGATATTGAAAAATATAGGTTTGCTTGTCTCATGATATTAAAATTGATTTAGAATACAAAGAACTAAGATAATTGAAGTATCTGAGTGAATCTAAACCTGAAGAATCCATTCATCCAAACAGATGAGCTCTGAGTTAGTATGACCTCTCCTTCCCTGCCCTCCCCAGTTCCTTTTCATTAGTAAGATCTTTATCATAACAACTACATACAATCATATTTTCTTGACCTCCAGCACAGATTAATCTCAGGCACACAGTAAGGCCTATGTTAAAACTCTTGAAAGACTAAAAAGAAAATTATGCATCTGGTCACTTAACCTTGAATGCAAGTTAAATGTGCCTATTTTAACAGTTAGTGTAGGAGCAACAGAACGAAGCAAAGAGTTTGAAATATTTTTATTGTAACATGGTAAAATTTGCAATTGTAGGTGAAGACAATCATATGCAAAAGCTCTTAAAAGAGCATTAGAAAGGCATGAGAATTAAATGGCAGTGGAGATAACAGCCTGGTACATTGTGACATACACCCAGAGCTGTGATTTCCTTTCACTCAGAACACAGAGAAGAAGGGAAGGATACAATTAACTGGCCAATTAAGAGTGATACACTACATAGAAAAGGGGAGTCATGGCTAGTGACTTTGGGCAAAAAGGCAAAATTATTATTTTAGTATAATAGCTACTTCAGTGAACAGCAAAAGTGTTACTTGTATGGCCATTCAAGTAGGAGAGAAAAAGGATGCAATATGCCGGTATCTTTAAATGGGAGAAGTCCACCGCTGTTTTTTTAACAGGATTTTAGTGATTCCGTGTCTTTTAAAGTGACTGCAGCAGCAGGAACCAGAATTCATTGTGGAAGAAAATCAAGAAAACAGGTCCAAATTTGTCTCCTTGGGGAACATTTTTAGGCTAAATTTCAGCATGTGATCTCTTTGCTGTGGTTCGTGAAGCTGGCTTGTCGTGAGTGCCTGTGTTTTCAGCTGCAGGCCATGGTAAATATACAGTAATTTGCTTCAGCTTTAACCTCTTAATGTGGGCTAAGCCCACAGAGAGACCGGGACACATCCTACTGTACCTGTGAGCACAGACTGTCTGGAGACTAACATGACTCAGATGCCTGACAGCAGTTATGGAGGCTCAAATGACAGGATCAGCTCTCTGATGTGAAGCACTGGAGGGCCATGATACATGGTGTATGTAGACAGGTATTTTGAGCTTCAGTGCCGTGTTATAGTGTCAGCAGGACAGGTTTTTCTAGAGGGCCACACCAGCATTTGTGGGTTTGGTTAAGCCATTTATGTCATAGCGCTGATTTTCTTTGTCTCTGTGATTCCTAAAGTATGACGGTAAATGGAAACCTCTGTCAACCACAGATCTGCTTTCATAGGCATGAGGTGTTCCCTTTTTTTGTGCCAGAGGACACTCTTGTCCCCTCTCCTCACCTCTTCTGGAAGAAGTAGAAGGAACTCTGGTAATTCACTCTTTTGATGAGCAGGTTAAACTCTGTATGGGAAGTTACAAGAGATACTGGATCTAAGAAATGCTGGAGCATGTGTTTCTTCCTAAGACCACAATGTTTCTTCCTAAGTAAGGAGGACCCACAAAGTTTTTCCTAAGCAAAGGTACATGGAAAATAAGCAATGAGTCAGATCATTTAAAAAGAAATAGAGCTGTTGCTAGCAAACAGAATAATGATGCAGGAAATACGTATCAGTGGAAATGTAAATACGTTTCCCCATTACTTCCAATCAGTGGCAAATAGTCAGTACTCAGAAGAAAGAAAGAGAAGCAGAAAAGGAGTTACATTAATGATATACCATCCTAACAAGTTGTCTTGGTTTTGAAAGACAGGTATCTGCTAAGGAAGGCAGAAGCCTCCCTTGGAATGGCAGATGTAACCCCTTTCCCTCCGAGTTATTATAATTTTTGAAATCAAGGGCTTTTAGGCAAAGATGTGGGAAAATAGGAATAACAGTTCTTTACTATTATATATCTATATGTGTATAACCAGTCAAACAAAACAACAATAACTATGGCAGTAAGAGCAAACAATCACAAACCCAGTGCCAGCCTTCTCGGCTGTCAGGCCCTTTCCCCTCGCGTGCGGTTCCGGTCACAGCCGGCAGGGGCGCTGGCGGCTCCCGGTGAGCAGGGCAGGTGCGATGGTTCCCCCGCGGCTGCAGGGGGCGCTCCGGAGCGAGCTCGGGGAGCACGCGGCCCTGGTGGCCTGGGATCCCAGGAAGGGATGGGACAAAGGCTTCGCAAAGCCCAGACAGCTGGCCCCAGTGTCCGGCTGGAGCTTCAGGAAACAGCAGGCTGGAGCGGCAGGCTGGAACGGCAGGGACGAGCACAGATCCCGGGTGGCAGACACGATGTATCCAAGCGGGGAACCCCCCGGAGGTCTGGGCGGGCAGGTTGAGCACGGCTACAACACAGCGAAGGCTCCAATCAGCGGCGGGGCAGGGCAGCCACAGCCCGGCCTCCAGCCGGACAGGGAAGGTGGGCCGGGGGTCCTGGGATCTTTCTCCGCAGAAAGAAAAACGGCCGAAAAGAACCAGGCTCCTCTCCCCGAGAACGCCGAGAGTGAACTGCCCCCACACTCAGGTGAAAACAAAAGAGTAGCCAGGTCTTTTGTCTTCACTTAAGTACGGCCATTTGTCCCCTAGCAACACGCATATGGGAAAAAATTCCTTTAACAGGAAAAAAACTAGGACTAAACTAAAACCTCAACACAAGTCCAGGAGCAGGAACCCTGCACAACCTAAGTATGACAGAAGTAAACAACATGATATATTTGACAAAAGGGTCATTAGCTACTGGACACTTTTTAGAAGTTGGCCTACAGGTTCCTGTGATTATAATGAACTCTTTCCATATACATTTTTTTTAGTAAGAATTCCTGAGAGTATCCAGACTTTACAGAAAGATACCTGACAACTATTTCGTCAACTGTTTGCTGTTTCCCACTTCTTCTTGTACAAAGATTGTGCTCTAAAGAGCAAAGAAGGGAGGGGAGAGGAGGGCAGGCAGAGCCCCCACAGCCTTTTGCCTTCTCATTTCCAGTTCTGAGTGTATAGAATTGCAGCAAGGCAGAACCAAGCTGCCCTTACTTGTAGGTGCCTTAAAGCTTTGTCTCCCCTAGGGAGAAAATTATAAAGTCAGGTCTATTATTTGTCTGTTGTGACTTTTCTGCTCAGCCCTGTTGCCTCCACCAAGGTGATGCTCTACTACTGCAGAGCTCTTAGCTGGTGGGTCACAGAATCACAGAATAGTTTGGGTTGGAAGGGACCTTTAAAAGCCATCTAGTCCAAGGCCCCTGCAATTAGCAGGAATATCCTCAAGTAGATCAGGTTGTTCAGAGCCTCATTCGACCTGATCTTGAGAGTTTCCAGGAATACGGCACTTACTCTAGGCAACATGTGCCAGTGTATCATCACCCTCATTGAAAAAACTGCTTCCTTGTAACTGCTCCCAGTTAACCCTCTTTTAGTTAAAAACCATTTCTCCCATTGCAAGAGGTCCTGCTAAAACATTTGTTCCCATCTTTCTTAAAGGCCTCCTAAAAATACTAGAAGGCCACGATAAGGTCTCTCCAGCACTCTCTTTTCTGGAAGCTGAACAATCCCAATTCCCTCAGCTTTTCCTCATAGGAGAGGTGCTCCATCCTTCCAGTCATCTTTGTGGCCCTCTTCTGGACCTGCTCCAACAGGATGAGGCAGCTTTCACTCAGGGTGGGGAATGAGCACTTCCAGGCTGAAAACTTATCCCAGTAATAGCATGCAGCTCAGTTAGGAAAGTGTACTTTTGTAGATGCTGAGAAGGCTACCAGAGAAAAATTCTCCACTTTTTACTGTCTCGTGTGAAAGTCTCTGTTCTCGCGCAAGCTAGCTGTCTGACGGTTTGCTATCTGGTAAACATTTGCAGGTGCAGGGCTGTTGTGAGAACATAGTGGAATTGGTTTTGGTTCACTGAGAATAATGTTTTGAAGTGGGTGGTTATACTGCTCAGCCACTCACTTTGGTGGGTGGCTAGCCAAGGGGCCAATCATGTAATTTCTCTTTTGCGATCCATGCTGTAAAAGGATGGGGTTTTGGCATTAAAGGGTCATCTTCAACCGTCTTCTCTGACCTGAATGCATGTCATTTCTCATGGTCCCTGCATGCAACAGTCACATACTTTGACTCCGTTTCTATCTCTGCCTCAATGCTCTCAATTAGTATTCCTAGCCTCCAACAACCATCATCTAGAATATAATATTTTTTTAGTATAGTTTGCAGTCTTAGAGATGACATGTAGTGATTTAACAGTTCTTTGGTGATTTCAAAACAATCTGTAGCCAGGTAATATTAAATTGGTACTGATTATCATAATAGCTATTGAAACAGATGCCTCTGTATAAACCCTTATCTACATCAAGCTCTGTAGATGTATATACCTGTAGATGTATATACCTGTAGATGAATCCACTGATGCTCTGACCTCCCTCCCACCTCGGTATGATTGCTGTTTCCATGATACTCACGTCCTCTCCACCCCTAGGAATCTCTCAGCAAGCCATGTTAATTTACTAACCCTGATCCAACAACCCATGTGCTTTGGGGTGGAGGCAGAAAACCCACTATTATTCAGGTGGGAGAAGGGGGAAGGTGGGAGAGACCTTTCCAATTAACATCTTCTTCTACCATTTCAAATCCCAAAATCAAGACAAATATTTCCGCCTTTTTTTTCCTCCATTTCTGATGTGAAAGAATCACCTGCTGTTTCCTTCTGCTACTAAGATGTCAGAAAGAGGAAAATTCGACTACTGGAGCATGTTGCAAAGTTGTTGGTCCCACCTGGGCTCTCCAAAATTAGCAGTGACACTGCTCTATTAACTGCCGCTGACAAACTTACTGCTGTGTGTTGGAAGACAAAAAGGAGAAAGGGGGAGAAAAAAACCCCACCCAAATGCAAAGGTTGCAGGCAAGCTTAATAGATAGAATGAAAGATAAATACTTTTGAAAGACACATTTGTTTTAAAGCTGAAAGAAACGTAATTGCTCAACTACATTCTCTTTGTTATTCAACAGCAGGAGAGCAGAAAACCTGAAATATACATTGCATGCCCAGTACCAATTTATAAGAAAACTCTTCATCCCCAAATGTTCAGTTTTAAAAATGTCTAAATTTCTGATTTGGAAAAAAACAACCCAAAACCCAGCCATACTAGAAAACCTGCATGTTGCTGCCTGTTCTGAGCTTCCCCTCCCCCTCCCCAAGACACTTGCCTCTGCCGTGTGCTCTGAACCCCTTTGTTCCAAGGGCAGGCAAAACCAAATATAACTCAAACTCTTTAGCAGTGTCTGATTGGCCCGTCACCCCAGGTATGCCCCCAGTCCTCCCCTTTCCCCTTCTCCAAATAAAAGAAAGGACCAAGGGGGGGCCTGCCCTCTTTGGCTTGCACCCTTTCTGTGAACATCTGTGTGTCGTCTGTCTCTGTTTGAAAGCTTCTAATTGCGGGAAGTTAGGCAAACCCAAAGCTATGCTTTTCCCTCTTTGCTTTTACTGTGGTGGTATCAGATTTGCAGCTACCATTTTGCCACTTTTAGAGCTACTGAAATGCTGGATTGCCTGTGCTACCTCTCTAGGCTGCCTGAGGCTTTCTAAGGCATTGAACTATGAGCCTAGCCGGTAAAAAGCTGTAAGTATACTTCCTCATCTGCAAGTACATTTTGTGGCATTATCCAACATAAATGGAGCTTATGTGCAACTTCTTTTACCCAGACTTCATTTGGTAACACAACTTGGAAAACAATCTGCCTGCAAGGCCATTCTTCAGCAGGCAGACTGAGCACTTTTGACTAAAATTTTAAAAACCTTATCCAAATTTCACAGCCAATTATATGAAGATCTGAACTCTCTCCCTCCCTCTTATACTTAGAGCTAAATAAGCGCTTTCAGTTATTTACAGTTGCAATCACTGTAGAAGTTATAAGAGAAAATCCCAGTCCATATAAGACAAATTTCTTTTAACAGCATTTCACTGCATTTTATTGTGTCTTACCTACAAGTAATTGTGTGCTTACAGTTTAAGTGACAGAACATGTTGCCACAGAAAATGGGAAATTTCATATGTCCACATTTATTATTATGATGTAGAGTTGTGACACCACAGCTGAAACTTTCCACTTTGAATAGTTGGCTCTAGTTAAAGCATAGAGTAGTGGATAATGTGTTGCCACTCCATATGCTTATTTTTCATCTTCTGGTTTTATTACTAGATTTTAGCCCATTCCAAGGGGATTCAAGTGTTATTCCAGCATCTGCCTACTTTGTAGACAAACAGCTATGCTCACATCATTATGCATTAATATCACATCGCAGTTTGATGTACTTAACAGAATCCTTAATATTAATAAAAACAATTATCTTTTCCCAAAATTTACAAACTTAAAAAATTATGATTTTTAGATCTTCATTTTACCTGAAGCAGAAATAGCTTAGCTTTTTAAAAGTTACTTTACTACATCTGGGATTTGTCTAACAGGTTAATGAGTCACAAAAGACTTAATGCTCCAAAACCCATTTTAGTGTCTAATTTGGAATGTATGCCAGACCCTCTGTGATGAGGATTTTTTGAAGCTAATAGCAGTATTGTGTCTGACAGATTTTTTAGTTTATTACAAGTAAGGTGAAGATACCTCATGGCACATGTATTTGAAAGAGCCAGCTTTGTTTCACTAAACTTGTTCTGCTTGGAGGCAAAGTCCATTCCCGGATTCTAAAACAGTTTGTACCAGGATATTAAAAGAGAACATGAAAGTAAAAATGTGCACCTCTATAGGGAGACAGAGAACTGTGGAATTGTGGATAAAGCATCATCCAGGAGAGCACAGGGATCTCTACGATAAAACACCCAAGTAGGAAGTAAACCCACCCATGGACATCCTACATCCTATAAAGCCAACCCTACACAGTCTGAAGGAAGGTGCAGGACATGCCCCCTGCTCAAATAATTTTCCTGATCATGAAGCAGGGCTCTCCCAGGGGTTGTTCAAGACATTTTAGCCTGGGCAGAGAAAACACTCCAAATATGACTGGTGGTGTTGATCTCTAGTGATCACACACCTTAGAAAATTTTGCTCAAACCCGGTGTATTTTGGAAAGGCTCTAATCATGCAAGTCTGTGTGATAACTACTATGAGGAGTAACTAAATGAGACCTGCCAGATCCTTGAGCATCTGGAACACAACTCTTAACCTGCTTTGGCATGAAAATGGATTGGCGAGATTCAGATCTGAACAGATCAGGGAACAATCTGGCAATGTAGCCAGAACAGTCAGGCGAGCAGCTTCAGGCACCTCTAGATCTATTCATCCACTCCTTGCTGGTGTAGTCCTCAGTTATAATTTTGTCCCTACTCCAAAGTGACAAAAAATAAAAATCTAGTTTTTTCTAAGGCTCTTTAGTTTCAAATTGAAAGTATTGTCTCTAAGACCATAATATTGATCTGAAAATTAAAATTTAAAAAAATTCAAAAATAGGAACAGTTTACAGTATTTAAGTTAGTTAGTGTGACTGAGTTCTGTGTCAGCCTTTCCAGTACAGGAAAAAAGGAGAAGACATTTTATCCCAGAACTGCAAAAAATCTTTTGAAAATTATCATCTCTGTAGTCTTGTGTAGGGCTGAAGCCATCTAGAACTGGAATACAGCTAAACTATTGTTATCAACATGCTTATAACAGGCTTAAGTCTTTTCCAGATTGCTCATGACTATTTTGAATTGCTAGAATTTCAGATCAGCAAAAGTATCCTGAAGCCAAAGGTTCAGAGTTGTACAAAACACTGGTAATACTTCAAAGATAAGACTTTTTTATACCCTTTATTAGATGTAGGGTATGAACTGGAAAGCTGCACAAAATAAGAACCATATGAGGACAAAGAGATTTACACCTATTAGGATATTTAAGAAGCTGACAACAGTTTAAGTCAGATTGTCAGAGAAGGAAGTTTTCCTTTACATGCTGTATAAATGCCAACCCATAATCTACTTGCAATCTTTTGTGATTAAACAGCTGAGCTATAAGATGCTTCTCAAGTCTTCGCAAATGTTTTTCAATAGCAGGGAACTGTGACAATTGTGCTTTTGGATACTTGGGTGGAATATGCAGGATGATGTCTTAAACTATGATGTGGAAATGATCACTAAGCTTAAGTGACTCTACTAGGGAACTTACAGTTCCTACACTATTTTGTACAGTAACCAGCAGAAGTGAAAGAAGAACAGGGCTAAAGAAAATGGCAAGGGATTTTACAACCAAATAGAAGGGGGTAGGCATTTGCAGTAGAGAGAACGCACTTGGCTTTCCAAACCAAATCCCAATTAGCAAAGTGTTTGTCTGGGTCTTCCAGGTCTCAGTATCAGTCTCTATTTTCTCTCTTCTTCACTGTCTTGCCCACACCTACTCAAGTGTTGGTCATAAGCTATTTTTGTTATTCACAATTTTTACCATATTTTAATTCTTCTACCCCTCCAACAGCTCAGATATAAAGATGTAAACATCCTAATACCAAACCAACTTTAAGTTCAATTCTTTATTTCATCTCTCTTTATTTTCTATCTACTCTGTCTCATTTGCCCATTTCTCTACCTTTTTCACATGTATTTCTATGTGGTTTTGGATGCTATACATTAAACATGGAAAGTCTTTCTTGTAAATAACAAAGCTCTCCACTGTTAGTAGTGATTTAAAAGACACCTACTAAGAAAACGGAAGTGATATAAAATAGTAAGTAGAAAGAGCTTGTATTTTTGTTTGAAGTGAATTGGCTAAATATTAGCTACCAAATCTAGTGCTCCCAAAGCACAGCATATGTGTTATTCTTACCATCTAACTTTAGAAATCCAGTTATCGCCTGCTTTACAAGCCTATATTCATGCACTTCTTGATCATCTTTATATTCCTTCATCCTTTGAAGGAGAAAAATGCCCACGTAAACACATGAAATTTTAAGAGAAAGAAGAAGAATCAGAAGTACTTTGTTTATTCATCTTCAAGAAGAGGAAGAAGCATGTTTTTAAAGCGAGTAGCATTTCGAATTTATTTCTCTTAAAAAAAAAATGCTATGTTTTGAACGGACTATTTAAAGAAGTCATTCATGCTTTTGTCCAGAATTTTAATGCAATAAACTGGAAAATTTTAACATTTTAAAACATGCAAATTATTTTTCCCAAATATACAGATGCTAACCAATATAGCAACTCTGATTATATGGGTTATATCTCTAGTAATTATTTATCTCAGGGTATTGCAGGCATGGTTTTGTTAAGAAGAAACCAAATTTACTAAAATAGAGTGTCAAAAATCTGAATGTTGGAATAAGAATTGATAGCAATGTGGATCCTTTACACTGAGATAACAGAAAAGTACTTTTTCTTTTGTTGCTGAACACCAGCAGAATTGAAGATGAGAGCAACAAAGATGTCATTTGACATGAAAATATTCACAAATATGTATACTTCAGGTTTTAATTTATTCCTTCTTATACCATGGGTACAAAATATCACGAGAACCCTGCTGCAATTAAATGGAGAGCATCATTTTGGGTACATGGAATCTTGTAATTTCTGGTGTAAAAACAACAAACTGCTGATCTGTGTGAGGGGAATGCTTTCCAGAGTTTTATGGCCTTTGGCTTTTTAGTAGTGCTTTGACATCTTTCTCAGGACACCAGTTTCTGAGCATAGGGATCCTTGGTTTCAGGTGATGTGATACTGCCAGAATAACAAAATTGTACCATACTGTCCATTTCCTGCACTGTGCTTTGCAAGGCTTAAATAATTAAAGCCAGGATCCAGAACATAAAAGAAAACAAATATTTGCAAGAAGGGAGGTATATGTGGTCATACAGATGATAGGAAGGATTATTTTCTTGCTCTTTCTTTGAAAGTCCATGCCACAGGATACAATAACTGCAATGTCCAAGCAAGACCTGTGTACTATACCCAGGCTATTTCAGAATGTGATGAAAAACATGTCCAAATACATAATATTGTGCCATGCCCTAGATTTTATTTAGTCATTTATTAGTAGAAATTTCCACAAAATTATTGCAGTGATTATGCCTACATACATATATGTAGTTGCATATCCAACTGTAAGTACATTGATTTTCTTTTTACTGGCAACCTTCTGCTTGTAAATGCTAAAAAAAGTAAAAAGGGAGGATCTATTTTGCTTTTTTATATGACTACATATAGCAACAACTGTTCCAAACTTTTTTTCTCTAGACTAAAAATCTTTTGTTCAGGAGAAAAAAATCCATCCTTTCCCTGAAAAGCATTCATTTCTTTGTTCCTTAATTTAAGGTAGAAAGAAAAACAGCAAAAACATTAAATAAAGCTACATCTAGATATTCAAAATGTGCACCTATTTTTGATATTGCCTAAGAGAACTATTCTCCTCAAACTGCAACATTCCTTATTCTAGTTGCTGCTCGACACCTGATTTACACCTCAACTGTGTTCTCAGATAAGCATTTTGCATTTCTTTCCCTTATAGGCTATAAATAATTGCTAGTTTATTCTCCAAGGGGAGAAACAGAAATTTTATTCACACACATGCAGAACTTCTGGCACATAAAACACCCAGGTAGTAAAAATAAAAAAAAGCTGTCTCCCCTCAAACGCATCTGCCAGTTAAATGAGCGGCCACTTCATGAAAGCTTTTTAGCATTACTCAAAGCTTTCTGAAGCCTGGTGAGAGGACGTGCCTCATTAAATTTCCCAATTCCCCAAAGTTCTCTCCATTACTGAGACACAGGAGAGTCTTTTTGGGGTGTATCCTCATCATCAAGTTAGGAACTGACCTTTAAAAAGACAACAGTTGTGATATTTTTCAAGTATATGCATTTTTCACGTCGAAGGATTGGTCAGAGCAGTGAGGAACTGCATGTTAGAAAAGCTCCTTCTTTTTAGGCTTACCTCGATGAAGGAGCACTGAACCTTCCTGCCTCTGACTTCCTTGCCATCCTCTTTGACATCCATAGTACTGATGTCTGCAAGACCTTTCCTTCTTCCTTTAGTACTTTTACACCCCTCACACACACCTGCTGTTTCCTCAGACCTTTTCAGGGTCTTCAGAGCCTTTGTCTCTCTCGAGCTCAGGGAATCTTTCAAGTGAGTACCACCAGAGGGCAAAGCCGGATCAGTAACATCCTAGCTCATCCCGGCTCTGTCCTGCAGCCTGGAGTGTGATGGGACTTCCGGACTAGCCGGTCAGCAACGTCCACGCTCACAATTCACATACTACATGTCACGACTGCAACGAATTGCAATCACCAGCCAAAGCCCTCTGTCTTTAGGAAGGTCTCAGCATCTCGGGGATATGAATTAAAGGCCTGGCAGCATAATTAGACAACAGCTTCATCATCTTGTAATAACCTTTCTCAGTATTTGTGGGAACCCCCAAAATTTTGCTATAGGCAATTAAGGAGAACAACATAAGAAAAACTAAAGGAATAATCACATTTTAGATACTTCAACCCTCAATTTTGAACTCATTAAAAGATACTCTGGTCCAGAAATTTATTTAGAGAGACAACTTCATCTCTAGAAGCATTGGCTCTATCTTGGAGTGGCCCTCAAGCCTGGATGCAGTCTCCCTTTCAGCAAGACTCTGTCGTCATGTTCATATAGCACATTTGAAACCACAGTAGAGTAGCCAGCTATCACAAGACAACCCACCCTATTTAAAATGATAGTCAGAGGATGTCTTTTACTTGAAGCTGATCAGAAAAACCTAGCAAACATGCATTTCTTCCATAGAAAGTATTCAGTCCCCAAAATATACTTCAAAAATTCATGCACCTGATCTTTTAAGAGAAGGTCTCACTTAAGGAAAACCAAAATCCACCTGCATCTCACTATACTTTATGCTCCACATAAAGGCTGCTTCCCTTCTCTCTTTTCAATCAGTGTCTTCCTAAGCTTTTACATTCTCCACTAAGACTCTGTCCTATTCATCCTGAACAAAATTAGTGAACAGACAAAAGCAATTCATGATCAGCACAATTCATGTAATTCCAGGAGTAATTCCGTGAGAACAGGGTTTCTCAGGCAGCAATGCCATCAGTAACCAGCCATTCATAGAAAAGTGAGGAGAGGGTGTTACATGCCATGAAGACTTCACACCTGCTTCTCAAGAGAACCAGCAGCTCCCACATCACACTCACATACCCATCACCACAGCTGGTTTTCAGTCATAACAAACTTCTGCTGACCCAGTCACTGGCATATCACCCCTCCAGCTGAGAGAGTGAGTCAGCTTCTTGGTAGAGCATTTATTTTCCAGTGAGATATCATCTGGTATGCACTGAAGATCCATGAAACATACCTCAGCAGCAATGAGCACTCCAAAGGCAGAAAGGCAGTCCTTCATCCAGCAGAGCAGAGTGTCCGAAAGTGGAGCAGATTGATACACGGATGTGTGGAAAATGCTAGTGTTAACAATTACTGCAAGCAAATAGGCTGCTATGCCCACAGTCTAGAAAATGATCCACCTGGCGCTGGTCAGGGAGACACCCATCCGTTTAAAATCTGGGGTGGAAAGTGTTGTGACGTCTAATTCACACATGCTTTTGGGCCTGACTGCACTAAAAATGTGTTCCTTGAGGTACCTTGCTGGGTGATTTTCTGAAGAAGGGCCCCCTGTGAGCTGCTGAGTCTTGGTCAGGGATGGAGCTGGAGGTCACCAATAGAAACAGACTCCAAGAGGCCAAAGCAATAGAAATCTACTTTAAAGATGCACAGTGCTGCTGAAAAGCCTATCATTTTCTCTTCTGTGCTAGTTACAAGAAGGCTTTACCAGAGCCACCTTGGGCAGCTTGATCCTCCCTGGCCAACTTTGACAGCTCAACCTCTTGGGGAAGAGATATCATGCAACAGGAGGAGTTCTAAAATCATGTTCTCAGCCAATAGTGCTGCAACCATCAGGAGGGCTTTTTCCAAGATGCACCCTTTAAACAACAATAACAGTTTTCAATATGCTTTAGGGTGTATGTATGAAGATAGGGTCACTACTGTTCATGCTAATACTGTACAGTACCACTGAACATCAAAAATACATCAGTACAGCTGGGTGCTACACCTGCTCTTTTCACAGTAAAGATATTAGGCTGGGAAGAATGCCATTACACAGCTGAACTATCATTTTCAATGTCTAGAAACAAAACCTGCAAACAATTAATCCTTTAATCTCTATTATAAATTATATCTTCCAAATTACATTCCTAGCCATTTTAAAATGTACTGATGTCTTTCCGAAAGGAGTCTTGTCCTTCAGAAGAATTCCTGCTATCAGACAACATTGGTTTTTAATTTTCTTCTTTTTTAATATTTTGTTCTCAAGTGAACTTACGTTTATTGTTTTAGCAATAGTGTATTCCATGTATGTATTCCCTTCACCATTTGTGACAAAACAGTCACAGGATTGCTGCAGAGAACACTGAGATTAGCAGGAATAGGGCATTAAAAATCAAGATACCTTAAGTTTGTGCAATTTTTTGCATTAATAGAGGAAATATAAAAATACACAAAAAGTGTATCACATCTCCACAAGACAACTTCATGAAAAGCCAGTGATGTTCAAAGGGTATTTGTACATTTATAATTGCATGAAGAGAGGGGGATTAGAAAAATAGTTTTTTCTATCAGTGAGTTATAAAAATAAGATCTCTAAAATAATTTTTATGTATCATTTTACCATACTAAAGAACTGTGTTCGGGATCCAGAAACTGCAAACCAAAATGCCAGTCCTAACTTTTCCCCGAGCCCTCTTCCCCGTACATGTTTACTTAGCATAGCTAACAACATTAGCAGCATGTATTTTTAAGAGTCCTTCAGAAGTCTTGAAATCTTACATTATTCACTTGCTGTGGGAATACTCCTGGATATCTTCATCTCCTGTGCTATGCTTTAAAATATGACAGCCTCTGCATCTCTGCCTCTGAAGCTGCACACAAGCAAGACAGACCTAGTACTTTCTCCTTTTGCATCTCAAAATATTTGGGCTCTTAAACCTGAATAGTAGTGGAAAAGACCCAGAGAATCCATTTCACATTTCGTCTGTCCCTTCTCCCAATAATGAGAATGTTATCATTTCCAGCCATCTAAAGACAGGTCTTCATGCTGTCAATAAATCAACTTGAATGTTTACAGCAAGCCACAAACCTAAAATGCAGGTCCCCATTCTTCTATGTCAGAGGGCTGTGATAGTTGTTCCGTATAATACTTTTTTTTTCAACTTGCTCAGTCCCTACTCTGTCCAAAGAAGCTCCTTCTGCCCCCACCCATAACACTGCTGTCAGACACCATCTCTCAGTACTCACCTCACCTAGAATGCCTCTAAACCAAAGTCATAGCATGGAAAGTAGAGGAAGCAAGACCTTTCACTTCACAGTTAATCTTTTAGGAAGTAGTGAGATCACTTACCATAGTCAGAACACCTTTCCAATTTAGCCTTCTTTGGGAAAATTTCTTTTATTTGTATAGTTTTAGTCACAGAAGGATATGTTCTGTGTAAAATACATTTCACAGAGAAAGCAAATCCTATGTTCTTATCACCTAAGTAACATAAAAAATTTTATTGCACCTAAAAACCCCTTGTCTCTTCAGTCTAATGAACTGCGAGGTCCAAAACAATAACAAAGCAAAACCCCCGATGAAAACATCTCACTCATCCAAAACCAATCCCAGTTGGTCAAAGTTCTCAACAGAGTTAAGTATCAGCCCTTGAAATGCATTTACATATTGGTACCAGAACAGGGTGCAGAAACCAACTGTCATTTAATCAACTGGATACTTCCTACCCCATACAACAAATACTGCTGAAAAGTAGACAAATTCTATAGGTAACAAGGATCAAAACAGTGGCACTCTGTGTACACACTCTGTGTACAAGAATTAAACATCAGACAATCAGAACAGAGAAGCCAAGACACTAGTATTCTTTCATAACTTAAAAATGTAACTTTTTTTCATTTTGTCCTTATTATTTAAAAACATTACTATTTAATTAATGAAGTTATATTATATTAAACTGGGTGTTAGTTTTGAATTTCATCTTTTCCCTCCCATGACAGTGCCAGTTTATTTAAGACATTTGAAACCTTTCTGTATTCATTACTTTGTTTGCCAGTTCTGGAACAGCAAATCTATAAACAGCTAATTGCTGTATGATACAATGTCTCTAGTATCATTGACTGCATCAGTCAAGAAGAGTGATATTTTCAGGCATTTGTGGCTTTGCAGTCATTCTACTCCAGTCTGCAGCTGATCTCAGAGGGAACTATTAAAGTAGATTTCCAGAGTTTCCTAGTCGTGCCACACTCTAGAGACTTAGGAAAGAGCAATCACGTCTGAAATTACCTTTTCAAAAAAACCTCTTACTTCATTTCAACACATTTAAATAGAACAAGAAACTCACCAAATTCACCTGTTTGTTCTTCATTTGGGCAGCCAACTCTCTGCAGATGAGGTGCTACAAATCCAGATGCCTTTCACTCATTCTAGGAGATGTAGGAGATGTGACAGGTTCAAGTCTATCAGCAGAGTGCAACGCTGGTGCATTTCTACAGCAGGGAGGTGGAAAAAGCAGGGGTGGAGGGAGAAAAATCAGCCCTCACAGCAGTTTAAGAGTTCTGGCATGTTGTTATTGCCAGAACAGGTTCCTATGACTGGCTTTAGCTATCTCCCCTCCTCTGACATCGCTGCCTGTAGAGCTGGGGAGTGCAAAAGAAGGCTAATCACTGTACACCTCGAGCCGTCTCCTGCAGCAACTCCTGGGGGTTTATCGATACCTGGGGAGGAAAGAAGTTTTGCCACCTGTCACCGGGGACAAAATGATCAATTTCCTTATTCTAGTACTAATGTTGGATTCAAAGCCAAGTGACAATTATCCCAGCTGGTTCTTAACACAACCTATGAATGACGCTGACCGTGATTATTAAAACTGGTGTGAAAGGCATTGTGGCAGATGAGTTCCTTGGGCTTATTTATAGATTAATTTTCTGCTGTTTACATTATGTTAAATTCAGGAAGGGATAGGAGCTTTCCTCTGTGAGAAGAGCTTCCTCTTTTCCTAGTTGATATCATTACTTGCTAGATGCATAAATTGGCAAATCTTTCACACTAATGGCAAACTACAATAAAACAGTCGGTGGTTGCTTAACAATTCACTTTATTTATTTATGGCTGTATAAATAAGGGCTTGAATCAGCTTTGCCAGTGTCATAGAGAGACTGAGAAGGTACTGTTTTCTATCATGTTGAGGGGCACGGGCTATCAGACAAAGCACCCCTACAGCCTGAGCTCTGCTTTCAAGCATTGCTTATTGCCCCCAAAAGCAACAAACTCATGAAATCATTTCACCTCTTTGTAAGCAGGTGAAGGAGCAGTGAGAAATTCCAACTCACTGTTAGAGAAAGAAAAAATAATTTTTTCAAGCTGAAGCTTGCTTAATGGTGACTTCAGACAAGTCTCAGAATACTGAAGAATGTACTTGTAAGAGTACAAGTATAAAAAATAACACTCTGAGCAGAAACAGTAATAAGAAGGAGTCTTTTTTTTACCATGCATTGTATGTGACTTTATTTAATTTTACTTTATCAAATATGAAAAAGTTCAGTTACTCAGTAAACCCAGACCTGTGATTTTTTTCTCTGTCACTCTCCAAATATTGACAAAGTTCCTTAAATGCCTCAATTTTTATTTTAACTTTCTAGATACCTTTAGAACCTTCTAGATAATAGGAAGGCCTAAGAACCTTGGGTACAGGTCTTGTACATTGGTCTGACCATGACATTCAGCCAGAAGCACTCTGACCTCTGCCTCCATAGGAACGCCCTCTGTTAGATAACCAGTACTTCAGACTGTGTATAAATACCTTTTAGCAGGAACCTCTCTCTGTTCAGAACATGCTGTCAAATTGCCCTCAATTAAAGTAATCACTGAGAGTTTGCAAGGAGGAAAACATTTCCATCAGTAAGCAGGGTCACCTCTTCTATAACAAAACCAAATTCCTTTCCTCTCTCTGCTTTTACATATCTAAAACTTCTCTTCCATCTCACAGCTGTTATCCTAACCACTTCACTGCAGTGCATGAGTCAAGACTGACGCAGGACTGAGAGAAACTAAGGACAGTGCTCAGTGCAGCACTGAGCTCAGATGTCCCAGAGCAGGCCCAGTGGCCACCTTAATGACCAAAAATGTTAGGTGTCCCAGAAATGGGGAGCAGAATTTCCTACTTCCATAACACTTGTTCTTGTAAACTATCCCCTTGTCCCAGCAGACCTTGAATGTTTCTTCAGCCTGTTTGCACTGGGATGTCCCTGGGTTGTCACAGGCACCTACCACTGATTTGCACCCCACAGCAGGCAACATGCATTCACACATGTTTGGATTTCTATGCGTGCATCTCCACAGCAGAGAAAACTGATGAACCAGTGCTGTCTGCTTTTAAGGAAATTCTGGATGCTATTACATACAATTAGACCCAAACACTACTTTCTACATCTTTAAGTTAGTCTGGGGGTTTTGCCTTGAAAAAGGAGAATACCAGGACCAGGTCCATCCAAGAACTTATTCTGGAGCATGTATATACACCTCTCTGCAGTTTTGAGTGTAGCATTTGAAAGGTGTGATGAAAGTCCTGTTCACATTGACATTTTCTGCCTGACTAACTTTAGGCAGTGCTGTTCTGGGCTGGTTTGCTGTTCTGGGTCAGTTTGCTGTTCTGGGTTAGTTTGCTGATCAATGTGAACTGACTTTAAACTAGGGGCTAAGGTGCACCATACATAGAGTTTTCATGCCAAATTGGATTTCAAATAAGAAAAAAATCTCTCCTCTCCTCTCCTCTCCTCTCCTCTCCTCTCCTCTCCTCTCCTCTCCCTTTTTCCCCCAAAGATTGAATAAAGTCAAAGCCCTTGTTTTTTGTCTATTTGCAGACTTACTTTTTTTTACGATAAAAAGTAAAAATTTCTAAATCACATTATTACTGAAGAAAAAAGCCAAGAAATACATTATTGTGGTGACATACAAGGTTCTTTATCCTTTTCATCTCACTCATACTACTTTCTTCCAATAAAGGTTTTGACAGCTAAGATAACATGTGGATAAAACCGCAGGTGTGAGTCAGACCTTACTCCAAATTTCATCCTGGAGAGAATAACAACTACAATCTAGTTTATTTTAAAACAAAAGACAGGAGGATTGGTAAGAAAAATTATATCATGAAGACTTTCCATTAACATACAAAGCTATAGTACGAGCTTAGAAATTTACAATACAAAAATATACATTGCCTCTCCCACTTCAAATATGTCTAAAGTCAATCAATGCTAAGAATTTTTCCAGACAAAACGTGTGCTCTTTACAACTGAAAGTTTTCTAATTTGTAGCAATAGAAGAAAATCAATGGTATGATTTATGATGTTTTTCTCTTTCAGTCATGCAGCAATGTCAGGGTTTCAAACATTTTGTGAACGTGTTACTATTTGAGAAATAGTTTTCAGCTTTACATATATATATATCTCTACAGTGTAGTAAAAAAAATAAAGCATTCTAGGGTGTTTAAGAGGTTGTTTTTAAAATTCCGTTTTTTGGTGGACTGACTTTTAAGTTGTTTGGAATATAGAGTACAAGATAATAATGAGAATGGCTTAACTATAGTGTAGCCACTGGAATTTTAATGTGAAAGAAAATATCATGGTAAACTCTAGAAAGAAAGCACAGACTGCCACTAGCTGTTCTCTGGATTTAAATGAAAATAACGTAATGCTATGAATAGTTACTCTTGTGTAGAACTCAAAATTATATTTGCTTTTAAATGAGGGTGGTTCTTTTCCCTGCAAGCAGCAGGGTAACCCCACAGAACCTCATAAACCTTGCTAAAATCACATTGCTATTGTGAGGAGCATGCAATGGCAGCATAACACAGCAGAAGTAACGCACAACAAGGAGACAACATTTAACATAAATCACTCTGTTACTTTTTTTTAGTCACACAAAAATCAATTCCCTTTTCAAGCAGACATAGGCATTCACTGTATTTATCTCTGGACTTTGCTACTGTTTCCAGATTTGCTGAAATGACCACTGGCAGCTTGGGCATGTAGAAGTAAGTTACAATCTTCCTTATACTACCGTTTTATAAATCTCTGCTTTTCTTGTGTTGTTCAATGTTGTTTTTCTTAAATTATGTTTGGTATGTGAATGCGCACACCCGCATGCAAGTCTGAAACAACATTTTTTTTGAGATCTTCACCAGCTGAAAAAGCCTTTGATTCACCAGTGTAATTAGTAAAAAATTTTGAAATAATCTTATTAGATACTCAGCTACAGTTAGAAGTATTTACTTTACAGTAACAACATTAAGAAAGCTTTTTTCCTGCCAAGTCATATATTAGATTTAAAACTAAAAATACATCTTTTTCTGACTCCTCATGTGCTCAAAGAAACATTCATTGCAATCATGTAACTAAATATCATGAGATAGGCTGAGTAGTTGACTTAGAATCAAAAAAATCCTCAAGAATTCATGGAGCTTAGTCTTCCTTGTCATAGCTTGTCCAATTATTGCCAGTGAAAAACAGCTTTGAAAAGGATTGTTAGAATAGGATTATTGGACACTGGAAATTGAAGTGGAATGTTTCACCTGAAGTAAGAGTTTGAGAGTAAAAGATACTGATTCTTTTTTGACTGCTTATTCATATATTTGTCTTACCATTTGTTACCACGTATTCAGCAACTTCATTAATTCTCTAATTTCAAAACTTTTTTTTCTTTTCAGGAGCAAAACTGGAAATGAGGTCAAATGTATTAATATGTTGAGCTGAATACCTTTTATATAGTATTGAGTGCTTTTGCTGAGAGACAGCTGAGACCAGTTGCTATAGTAATATTTTTCAAGAGAGCCTCATGTTGATGTTGTGCATATGGGGTAGCAGTGCAGAGAGGAAATGAACCACTTTGTTTTTCCATGCACAGGAAGGCCAGCTTGCACAACTGTTAACAAATGAGCAAAAAATGTCACAGATTGGTAGCCATTTGGAGGTGGGTGGAGTGGGAGGTGAGTGGAGAAGAAACAGGTCAGATCTGCACCACAAAGTCGGGGGAAGGTGTAAGTAATGACTATATATACATGTATTCTAATTATCTCATTAGCTGTCAGGAAAGATACCAAGAAGAGAATTAGAGAAGCATGTTTCAGCTCTACAGTATGACCAAGGCCTCTTGCTTGAGCATCTTGTCTCCTTGGACCAGCTCTGGCAGCACCTGACAACCTGGTTCAAAGCCTTCACAGACAAACTTCAGAGATTTTTTGCTTGAGACTAGGAGCTGGCAAGAAGGACAAGTTTCTTTGATTGTCTCCCTTCTCCCCAATTCCCACCACAAACACTTCCCATATTTGTTGTCCTTTCTGGCCAACAAGTGATGCCACTGTCATCTTTCTGATTGTGAAAGAAAGAGAATAAAGTGTGCAGTAGCATTAAGGGTATCTTACTGGCCTGCTATAAAATTCTCTTTGATGCAGTTTGATTCAGTTTGATTCTGTCAGAACATAAGCTTTTCATCTTTAACTTCTCCCACACAATGGCATTCATGCAAGCTGTGATGGTGCACTCACGCTTTTCTTGAAAAGCTCCCACTGAGGTGAAGTTTGTGTAAACAGGACAGGTGGAGTTTCAAGGAAAATTGGTGTCCAAAATAATGTTTGGGGTTTTTTAAGTTACACAAAGCTTGAGATATGACTACTAGTCTTACAAGCTAGGAAATGATAATGCAGTGACAAATAAAGGTGCTTTCCTGGTACAGAGCTCTCGTTTAATGATGTGACTGACTGTCAAAGGAAAAATATTGGGAAGTGAGAGGACAAGAAGAGAAACTGAGACTGCACATAGGTGAGGAAACTCTTTGTAGGCTTGGGGGCCCTGAAATCCTTAAGGAACCCATGGCGAAGAGTTGTGGAGAACCTAAGATAAGCAAAATATTTGTAGGGACATACATGGTTTTGCCAAATATTTAAATTTGTTATCAGCCACTGAGCTTGTTTATTGCCTATGTTTCAGCCAAGTCACAGTTTATGCATCTTCATGTGTCTGAAGGTCTAATTATAAACCAAGAGCATTTGCAAGCTTTGGGCTTACAAAAGGACACTAGATACCAGGAGTTCCCATGGAATCAGAACCGGTCCTGTGGACTTAACTTTTTGGAAATTCATTCCTCATTGGCTGTAGTTCATGCTATGATGGATTAAGGCAGAAGCAGTGAAATGAGTGCTGGTCTGCCTTTATATACTGTGCTGTTAACTTCAGTGGTTCAAGAGTAATTTCTCAAGCAGTTAGATCTTCCCAGATGCAGGTTGGAGGGTTACTAACCTTGTCACCCTTTCCGATGAGCCTTTCTTGCTCATGTCTGAACCAAGAGACACTGAAATCCATCTTGTCTCAGCTGCAGGGAAAGCCTAGTGCATGTTGAACTGGGGAAGTTGATTGTGGTCATGACAGGCACAGGGGAGAGGATGACATGCCAAAGATTGAATACTGACAGCTAGGACAATAGCAGCAGGGGGTCCTGGTACTGGATAGAAAAGGATCTGATTCTAGATTTAGCCGTCTCGGTCTGGGATGTGTACTAGGAATAAGCCCCTGGACTCTGAAGAAGGCAATGGTTGATTGTCCTGTTCTGGTTTCCAGAGGTGGGTGGGAGGTCATTGCTTTGTTAGTCAGCTTTGAGTACTCAGCTGCTGGTGCTCCTGTACCATACTTACTAGCAACATATGGCTGCCTAAGTGATGTCAGTCTGGACTCCTCTGTCACGGGGCCACTTTCATGCTCATCCGTTAGAAAAGAGGCTCACAAGAAGACCAAGTACCTGTGACCTCGCTACATCAGTTCAGAGGCACCAGTGAGTACTGTCATAAGAGGTAGCTCTGAAGTAAGCTGCAGTACTCAGAAAATAAAAGCAGAGAAAATTTAAAAAAAAGAGTAAGACGGTTTTGTGGATTACTTTTATAAATTCTATAAATCAATTGCTTTTTTTTGTCCCTAGTTTGAAGCATTTCTTTCAGTTCCATAACAGTTAACTTATGTGTTGTCTTGGTTTTGGAGACAAAACTTCAGGAGGAAACACTCCAGAATGAGTGTCTCCTCTGAAGGGAAAAGGGCCTCCCCTTTTCCTACACCAATAAGACAAGTGGGTCACAGCAAGTGAAAGTAGAAAAACCAAACAGTTTATTAACACACCAACAAAACAGGGTAGAACAGGGAAAAAACCCAAAACTTCAAAATACAACAAATTCCCAGAGAGGGAACAGACACCTGGGCTCGGACCAGCCAGGGCCACCCCATGGGCCCCCTGGACCAGGAAGGAGGGAAGGGAGGCAGTGAGGCAAGGGGAAGGGAAGGGAAAAAAGGACAAGGGAAACCAACAGAACCTTTTCCCAGCTAGCTGGAACACAGAAGAAACCCAAAGAGCAGCACAGCGCTCCCGGCGCGCTCCCTCCCCAGCCCTGCCGAGCCCCTGGAGCTCCTGAGCCGTTGGGCTGAACCGTTCAACCGCCCCGCACTTGGTCCCGTGGCTCCGGCCCTGCCCCCCCCGGTCCATCTTAAAGGCACAGCATCCTTGGGCATTGAGCAGACAGTTAAGGAATAAAGCAGCTTCACAACGTCACCCCAGGACGTATATTAAATGAGCTCCCCAGCTACAAACTGCACAGCTAGGCAAGTCACTGAGAAGATGGAAATTGATTGTGCAAATCAGTGCTCAAGGCTAAAACTGAGATGTGTAGGTGATGTTAGCTGCTTGCACTACTCTCATCAATGAATGCCACATCATTTTAGCAATACAGATAATTGTAAATGAGAATTATTTTAAGCCAGTTTTACTGTCTGTTACTTCATTCAGTGCTATGAAGCTCAATCTGTTTTCACCAGATAATGTCAATGATAAGTTAAGGAACACAAAGAACATGAAGCGTTATGTGCCAGCACTTTCCAGACTTAGTTTCATAAGAATTACCAAATGATATTAAAATACAGGTAAACACAGTTTTTATGCAGAGTTATGGACTGTCACTTCCTTGGCAAAGAAACATTGAAGAAAGGGACAGATACAGACCACACTTATTCAGGCTACAGAAGAGAAGATCCAGAGCTATATCCTGGCTATCCTTACTGAATATATTTGGTAAGTAAATCTAGCTCTGTCTGATGTCTCACAGACACCAGTCTGAGTATAAAATACATGGTTGCTCCTGTACACTCAAGTAACTCTGCAATGATGTGAAGAAAAGATAACATTCTAGAGGAAATTGTGGGTTCGATACATACAAAATAAACAAAACATGAGTGGATTTATCTAAACAATTTTTTTTGGTCTGTTGAATATTTCTCTGATTCCTCTGGAATCACAGAACAGTCCAGATTGGTAAGGACCTCAAAGGATTGCCTGGTCCAATATTTGTGGGAAAAGGAAGCTGTATGAGATTATCTGGCACCGTCCAAAGACATCATGAAAGCCTTCAGCAATGTGAACTCCACCACAAATGTGGGGAGGTTGTTCCAGTGATAGGTTGTTCTCACTGTGAATAATTTCTTTCTTATGTCAGTATGAAATCTCTCCCAGTGCAAATCCCATTGTGTCATGCCTTCTCCATGTGCCCACTTATGAAGAGACTTTCCTTTCCTTTTCTATCCATCCTTTAAGCATCAAAATACTGTGATGTGGTCTCCATGAGCAGTCACTTCTCCAGGAAGAAGAGGCAGAGGTCCTTCAGTCTTTCCTCAGGTAAGGTTCCTCAGGCCTTTGATCATCTTCATAATATTCTTTGACTCTCTCCAGTCCTTCTGCACTTTCTTGAGCTGTGGAGCCCAGAATTTCATGCAGTAGTCCAGGTGCAGCCTGAAAAGCACTGAGCAGATTGGGATGATCCTGTCTCTGTCTCTAGCAATGTCCCAGCGGAGACAGCCAAGGACTTGACTTGCTTTGGTTGCTGCCATGGTGCACTGTCAGCCAACACCTGTTCTGTCAGGCGAAATAGGGCAAGATTTTATGTCATTACTGACTGTACAATGGCTCTTGTTGGATACAAAAATATACAACCACACTTCCACTTATATACTGTATGCACATTAACCATCACTTACAATACAGGAGAAGTTTAAGAATTCCAAATCCCACAAGTAAACAGCTAATCCATTTCCATATTTTGACTCTCCTGGGAAAAGAAAAGAGCTATCAGAAAAGAAGACCAATTAAACTTACTTATACTTGCAGAGAAGGTCTTTCTAGCAGAAAGATTTTTTATTATTACATTTACCCTCCAGTGAATAAAAATATATTGTATGTAGGTAGAAAATTATGTTCCTATCTATTGTGAACTTTCAAGCCTTTCAATAGAATCTATTCCAATTTCAGAAAAGAGTTTGGTTTCTGGTTGATAATTGCCCTGAATATTTGGTCTAGATTTCAGCTTGTTTCAGGTAATTAGGTTGATATTTTCAAGATGAAAAATTCTCTCAGATCTTGCCAGTGGATTCTGCTGGTTTCAGAACTCTTTTTTTAAGGATTCTTTCAATGCCAAATTATTCAGAATATTTTATCTTTGACCACAGATAATTTTCCCACTGTTGATAAACTTTCATACATCTCCAAATCACAGCCCGAAGGACACAAACTGTGAATTTTATTTGTAAGCGTTCCAAGGATATAAGGGCATGAAAAAAACTTTGAAAATCAGATCAAGAAAACATTTGAATATTTCACAGCATTATTGATTCCCTAGGACAATGTAGGTGGTCTGGATTGCTGACACGTTTTTAAGAGGTATCAGTATTTCTAACTAATCTGATTTTTCTATCTGTGGATAAGGAAGTAGTGCAAAAAGATCTGTAACAAAAATTAAATTATTTTGTTGACAACTTTTCTGTGACACTTTGCCTCTTTAATTTTCTTTTTTTGCTTTAGTTGTTTGGTTTAGCTAAAAAAAATCTCCCTTCAGGTTTCTATGCCTTGCTGAAACAACAAGGTGTCTTAACCTGTTCCCTGATCCTCTTCCTTCTTTATTTATACAAAACAAGAACAGAAACAGTTTTCTTAAATTCGTAGGATACATGGACCTTGTGATTCTCATTTTCAGTTGTTGTTTGCCAGGTTTCTTCTGGTTTAACTTAAGTTTTGAATATGAAGCAGAGACCTTCTGATGTTAGCAAAACTTAATTTTGTATCATATGTCTTGTTTCTAGAGCACTTTGCAGTCTGTCTATCTCATTTCATGTGCCCACACACAGGCACAGAGCATCAGCCATCTCCAGTGGGAGGGTGACAGCCACACAAGCCCACTGGTAGCCAACCAATGCACTGCATGGCAGTGGCAAATGGGAATACTGGCCAGGGATGCCACATCAAACCCTCCTCTGCAGAGCATGCCACGAGATTTTCACTACCCATGAGGAGCAGATGTCTTAATTTCTGGTCATTAAAGAAGAGGACCATGCCAAGAGCATGACTTAGTGGAAGGAGGGGCAATACCAGCTTGTCAGTAGTCTGGGCTAGCAGTCTTCCAGAAGTGAGACAAGGCAAATAACTGGAGAATAAAAGCCTTCACTTTGTCCTTGACGAACAATCTAAAAGGACCAAACCTATGAGGAACCCATCACCATAAGGTACAGCAGGAGACAGACAGACTTGCAGCCTACCTGAAGGTGCTTCATAAGCCCCAGAACTCAAAAACTGCCTCAAAAATACGACTTTAGTAAAGCCACGGAAAGGACAGCTATATGCAACCGGTGCTACTGTTCCTCAGGACTGAATTTCATGCTTCTGCACGACTGACATTAAGCAGCTGGCCTACAGTGTACACTAACATGCTGTGAGTGTTCCCAGCAGAGGGTCCAATCCTCCATGGTAACACTCTTCAGGGAGCTCTGAAAATGCTTTAATTATTAAAATGAATAATTCCTACCAACACATTTAATTGGAAAATATTACATGTTTAAATGGGCACTAATGGAAGGGCTCTGAAAAATCTGAGTATATAATAGAGTATGCTGTTTGAAGTGAATTTTAGCAATATTTTTTCAGCGAATAACACCATGCATTATTTATCCTGTCTCTTTTTAATCCTATCTGATAGCTCATATGAAGAAGGACTCACTGGAACCTCAGAAAAAAAATGCAAATCTGTGAATTACCCCCTACAAGCTTAACCTGTCACCACTAGCTCATCCTCCTTCCTTGCTTCCTGTCCCTTAGCTTCCGAGGAAATAGCTCAACAAATTTTTTGCTGCAGGAAAAACTAACCCCCTTGTTTCTGCCTCAGCCCTGGGAGGACTGTGCAGGAGTGACCAATTACAGGGTCATAGCCTGACAGAGATGGGACACAAACAAAGGCAAGAGAAGGCCAATGCAAACTTGTGGGTGTCACAAGGGAAGAGGGCAGAAAAGAAGGTTTCAGGACACAGATATCAGCTGCACAGAGGAAGCAAGGATAGGTGTGAACAGGGATAACCAAAAGAGTCAGCAAATATCTGCAGAGAGGTTGCTACCTGAAGGTCTCAAGGCAGGAGTTTGGATCTTTAAGGTGCTCTCCAGCCCTGGTCGTTCTGTGATTCTGTGATTCTATGAAATACACAGCTTCACAGCTGGAGTTACCTAAACTGTTGAACTTGCATTCTGTCACAAGAGAGTGGCACTCAGAGAAGGATTTCTGCCTCCAGATTAAGTTCTGCCAAGCCCAGAGCCCACAGTGAGCCCTTCCAAAGGGAAGGACCCACTGGATATGCTACAGTCTTGCAAACTAATTTTACTGACAGACTTTGCCCGATCTAATCTAAAAAAAAAATCAATCAGTCTTCATATTTCTTGGCACTTTTTTTTCCTCCTTGGAAGGTAAATATGTTACCTTCTGGATATAAGCATGGTGGAAAATCAGGAAGATACTTTTTCCTGAAAGTTACCTTCTTTCCCTCAAAGTCTAATAGGAACATAAAAGGAAAGGGATGTTCAAGAGAGGTATTGTGAGAAAAAAGAATTGTCAACAGAAGAGGGGAAGAACATTTTCTAAGAAATAAAACTTTGATGTGAAAATGACATTTATTATTTTAACTGACTCTGAGCAGGACCCATAGATATCAGTGCAAACATGTTTTGTTCTGCCTGGTTTCTGAAAAAAGCAATCTTAATCCTTTTTGAGCTCTTTCTCCTCATCTCAAACCAGATCATTAGTTCACACATTTTTCCTCTTATTGTGACTCGAAAACAAAATTGTGGAGACTTTCTTATTTGTTGCAAATACAGCCTTTTCAGGCCTATATTTTTTCTGTCTTTTTTTTTGTTGTTGTTCTCTCTGTGCATGTTCATTAGCTGCAGGAAGTCGTTGAAAGTAATGAGGTTTCCTGTGTAGCTGTTGAAGACTTCACACTCCTGGATTCCAAAGAGAGAGATCCTGTAGGTATCCTCTCTGCCCAAAAAATCCAACACAGCATAGCACAGCAAGCTTGGGAGGGAAGCCAGCAACACTCTACTGCACTTTGCAACACTGACACATTGGGCCTGTTTGGGATTACAGTATTCATTGGTATCACACTAATGGCAGTAGTTACCAAACAGCCCTGCTGCAGCTCACAGATGAAATTCAAGGATACCCAGAGCTCTGAGATTACCACAAACCCACTTGCTCCCTCGGATTTGATTCCACTGTAGCACTATATCTTATCTGCAGTTTGACTATTTTTATCAATAGCTCCCTTTGAATTTGTGTCTTCTGCCTAACTTCTTTGTTTAGTATTTAACATGCTGTGGCTCCTTGAGTAAACAGCTTGCACATCGGAATCTCTTGTGGCTGCTTCTGCTGAGTCAGACATCAAAATCCAGCTTCTGGTCAGGAGTCTGTGACACATGGAAAAAGATGTGTTTAATTCAACCCTTGGGTGTGATTTGAAGTTCTGATTAACTCTATTATAACTAATTTAATCAATTCTCAATACATTTGGAAAGAAAACCAAAACAGGGGAAAAAGCTAAGGCCAGGATCTTTTCCAGACAAGAACAAAAATGAGGGTACAAAAACATGAGCTTCAACACAAAAAGACTGAAGTTTCTGCAGACATTTGAATGTTTGCAAACTCCTGGACTGTGGTAAAACAGGAGCTGAACACACAGCTATGTATGCCACAAGGAGAATTTCTGCAGAACCTTTGAGCTTGCTGGAAGATGAATGTGAGTAAAGAGAAGCAAATGAAAGCTGTTATACCCTGTCTGTTCACACTGCAATTCCCTGCCTGCATGGAGACTTGTCTTGCCAATTCTGAAAAGCCAGTTTTTCCTTCAGGCCTCAAGAGATACAAAAGACAAGGGCTTTTGGCTTTGCCTGTTGCTCTTGTCAAGTTTCAACATATATATTTCATTTTCTCCACCATACAGTTGGGTTCTGATGTAGCATGTAGCAAAATACCATATATTGCAATCCTGTTAAGAACAAATTTGGTCAAAACAATTTTGTTTACCAAGCCTAAAACTCAGCAGTAATTTCCACATGACAAATACTGTTCTAGAAACACTCATAAATGTTTAAAAAGACACAAAAAATGTAAAATTAACCTAAAGCAGGTAAAAGTAATTTGATGCTGCATGAATGTATGATTACACATAGAAAGAGGTTTTTGTGAGTTAAAAGTTACAGGAATAGTTGACAATTTCAAGTGCTACTAAAAAGAATGAGGAAAAGCTTTAATATTTGTTGAGAGAAGGACTAAACCCAAAAGATTTGGTGAGGAGGAAGGAACAGTTTTGTTCAAAGTGACCTTGCAGCTGGGAATGCTAAAAATGCCGGTATGAAAAAATGCCACTTATTATGCCTAATGTTGTTCCTCCTCTACCTGCAGGGAGCCTGTGACCCAAGGGAGCAGGGAGCCTATGTCCCTAGGATACAAGAGCCTGTGTCCTTAGGGTACAAGAGCCTGTGTCCCCAGGGAACAGGAGACTGTGTGCCCAGAGAACACGGAGCCTGTGTTCCCAGGGAATAAGAGCCCATGTCCCAAGGGAAAAAGAGCCTCCTTCCCCGCCCAGCATTGTTAGTGAGGTAATGACATAAATCTACCCTCAGCATTTTGGCTGTGATTTGATGTTGCCCTTGGTTACCTGTATGTGTTGATTCACACTGTGTTATAGGTCAAGCAGGGTAAATACCTTTTATTTAAGACACTATTGAATATGGTGTTCTTACAGAGCCATAAAGCTAAAACAATAATTTCTGTCCAGAAACCTCTATTTTCATATCAAATCTCTGTTTCCAACAGACACACAGAGCTAAAACTCTGCAACTAGTATACAGCTCATATCTGTAATGAAAATCAAAAAGCAAAACCCCTGTAACAGGAGAGCACATTAAAATTACATGCCAGTGAAGCAGAAATTCATTTAGATGTGATGAATATCCTTCTCTCTTCCTTTATCTTTGATGTTCTGAAAGTAGGTAGGTCTTGAAGGCAAGGCCTGGTCAGGCTCCAGGCCAAAAGATTCTATCTTTCGACGTTTTAAACTTGACAAGAAAAGTAAATATAAAATAATTAAGCTGAAATCCACTTTATTTCCTCAGTTAAACATATTACAGTATTTCCAGCTGCCCACTCAATATAGCTACATGGAGAAAAACACAGCTGAGGGTGTAGATAAGGTACTGTAGTTCCACTCTGAAGATGAGGCCAAACTTGAATCCTCACTATTTTGAAAGAAAGGAAAGTGCTAGCTAGGCAGGCTTTTATGGAGGAGAGGCTGAGTAGAGAGCTGAGACCTAAAATTGCCATGAAGTTCAGAGAGCTTCAAAATTAAACAGGGACATCCTCATGTTTAAACTTGAGTGAATAAAAAAATAAAAAACAACAAAACCCATTTTGGGGGGGGTTGTTGTTGTTGTACCGTAATACAGTTTTATAAAAGCTGTAACATACCAGTCTTCCTGGGGATTGCAAAGGTGGTGGTGATGTTGACAGAAAAATGAGAAGGATTTCTGAAGGTTTTTTACACTTAGATTGTCTCAGCTTGACAGTTTGATTTCTTAAGTTCAAAGAAAATCCTATCAATATTGACATATGCTTTACCCCATCCCTTTATCTTTGGCTTGAGGCTGTCAAGACATTTCATCATGCCATCACACAACCCCTGCCTAGCGTTCACTCTGCACCAGGAGGGAAAGAGCTCTCTAACTTACTCTGAACACTTAAAGATGACATGAAGATGGTGCAAACAGGTGTACTGGAAGACCAAGGCTTTATTATGGTTTTAAAAACCAGCGTTGCATTCTTGCTGTTCAGCTGTTTTGCCTGCCCTGACCTCTGGAGAATGCTTTTCGGATCATCAGTAAGCTACGCCAATTTTCTTTGCTGCATAAACAAAAAACCCTTGACATTTATTCTAGCTTGCAAGTTCGCCTTATTCAAAAATACTGAAGTATGGCAAAGAGAAATGCATTTTTGAGTCTTTTTCTGACCTCTGCAGGAGAAACTGATAGATCCATTAAATGGCAAGTGCTTCTTCCTCACATGGCCTCAAATTGCCTTTCCCTCAATGTGAGCTTGTACTTGTATTAGTTTCAGTGAAAACTCCAGGCTACTACCCTGTCCCTTCCTTTCTTTAAAGTTAGTGAAAATATTACAGCTGGGATTTACTTTAAAGGTGTGTCCTTTTTCATAAAAAACTGCAGCAATCTTAGGCAAACAGAAGAACAGCAGGCAAGAGGAATTCTTTAGCTAGCCAATGTTCCATATTTTATTTTCCAACAGAGAATCTTAACAATCACCCATTGTGTTAGAAAGCC
The DNA here is from genome assembly GCF_017639235.1 of Corvus kubaryi. Lineage (NCBI taxonomy): Eukaryota > Metazoa > Chordata > Aves > Passeriformes > Corvidae > Corvus > Corvus kubaryi. The sequence continues at coordinate 5,305,236 of NW_024582075.1, forward strand.
ACATGATGATAATATAAATTCACTGATGCAAACCAAAGAACTACAAACCTTTCTAAATCAACATAAACATATCCCCAAATCTGCGTGTAGACCAGCCGACAGGCGTTCCCTCTGTTTTCCTAGGAGCCTTGCCCAAGGCTGGTTGTGCTCAGAGCCACGGGTGAGTGTGAAAGATCAGAGCAGAGCTGGGGTTCACTGCAGCAAGGCACCAGCCAGCCTCCTCAGCCAGAGGGTTTGGCTTCTTCTTTAGCTAATGACAGCTGACCACTTCTCCAATGACACATTCGTACTGCCATATGGGAACAGAATGCCATCCGTGCATGATGTGTGTCCTACAGAGGTTATGGCGACATTTCAGAAACCTCTAGGCCTCTTCTCAGAACATTATTCTAGTCTGTGAGTCTCTGTTACTGCAGCATAACTAGTCTGGAGGCACAAGGCAGGGTGTGCTGCTGAAGAGCCCAGGGTCTGGGATTCATAAGACCCATCTCCAGACAATTAAAATAATCAAAGTAATAAATTTATTAATACAATTATCCACATAATAGTCATGTGCATGAGCCATAACACAAAACACTTTCAAATGAGATTGAAGATGTTAAGTGTCTTGAGCTGTTTGAATAGTGAGGAAAGCTGTGTGTTTCCCTTTGTACTGGGATTTAATCTTGTATAAAAAGAAAAAATAACTTTTTTAATAATTAAGCAAAATATAAATTGCTCAATGCAGTTTTGAATTTCACATTTTTCCTAATGACAGGACCTCTGTATATTCTCAGTGCTTTCAGTGGGAGAAGAGATGCACAAGGACATTACAGACTCTATTTCTTTTGTGACTGCAGGAAAGATTTCTTTTCCTAGCACTAGCATGGAAGTAGTGTTGCTTTATAAAGTAACTTTAAATTCTTCAAATAAAATATGTATGTTAAAAGAGCAAAAGCAAAATAGCTTGTGTTACCCAAGAAAGCCTATCTGGGCTGCTCTGTCCTTTGACCCTGAAAGTTAAATTCTGTTTTCACTTCTGAACAGAGCCAGAGCCTTGTATTGCTCAAATACTTCATTTTTCCAACTGCATAACTAGTAGGAAATACAGTCCCTTGGATAGACAACATTAATGAACTAATGATCTAAGAAAGAACTAATGATCTTTCACTTTTTTCCATTCTTTTAAAATGAGAAATTTGCTTGTGAAGCCAATGTTACCTTGTTTTAATATGTACAGAATTTATCCTTTAAGAAGAAATGAGTCTGGACCAAGACTTAAGAGCCAGCTAGATGGCATGTTGGTTCTTAATGGCACTCACATAGAGACTCTTACATTCAGACTTCCAAAAAGATATCAAAGCATTTTCAAACCCTATGGTTTGCCATTGAGTGGCAAAAGGAGAATACTGCCCATGGCTGAGGCAAGAAAAGCAGCTGTCCTAACCCATCATCAGTGTGCAGTAAATCTTCAAGAGGGGCTGGCATTATCAGCGATGCATCCCTCAAGAAATCCCAGATTGCACATGTCTTATTGCTCATCTGTTCTCAGAGAAATGTTTCTCAATATCATAAGCGAGAGGACACAGACAAAATATTAATAGTGTTTTTCATTTAAGCTTCAAATTAATAGTTGGAGATTTATGGAACAACTTACTTGATAATGGATTAATTAAAAAATTAGGCTAGTACTTGGTCATTTAACAAGATCAGAATGAGTTTTTAAAAAAAATATTTATTTCAACATCATTCTGTACACTAATTACAGGTACTTGCCTAGTTCTCTAGAGAGTCAATCAATTTTGTATATTTTTAAGAACCTTCCCTGCCACTACTTTATGACTATGGAGGGATTGGAAAAGACAGTCTTTGAGTAGAAGCTATCCAAATCACCCTGCATGCAATAAAGGTCACAAAGGTCACTTTTATTTAACAGCGTGCCAGAATGTGTGGCTTCTGTGAGTTTTATGCCGTATCTCTCTCATTTTTGTTCCCTCTGCTTGTACTTTACTAGCATGATAAGAGATCCACTGTGTCATGACCATGCTTAGGCATAAAAATATTTCTTTTGCATATGTGGTTCTGCTGATTAAATGATCATAGAGAAGTGAGGTCTAATTACAGATTGGAAATGGTTTGGCCTTCTCCAGCATCTAGTCACAGGATAGAGGGTGCTTCTGGTACTGCAGATATTGTAGAATAAAACCCCAAAAGAGAAAACTAGATTGTGCTGTTGAAAATAGTTAATTTGCACCAAAAATCAGCTGACAGAAGAGGACAAAGAGTTGGATCCACAATAAGGGTCCCCCTTATTATAGACTTATAGAGTATTCTATATAAAAATGCCACTGATCTGGAAGGTTTTAATGCATGAAGAAATGTATCAGACATTTGTCTTCAGATGTTTCTACTTTATACTTCATTTATTTTCGAAGTGCCACCTTTTTTTTCCATACAACAGCTGTAGATCCCTTCTCCTTCCATAAAATTACTTAAGATGGCTAATGTAACATCCAGAGATAAAAAATTGAAATAAGCATGCCATGTGGAAAAACCAGACTAGGAAGTCAGATCAAACCTCTGGAGCTGTACAGAAAACAAACCATCTTCAGAAGGTGTGAGCAAAGTGATGGAAGGGGTGCAGTGTGAGGATGTGCCAACTGCAACACAAGGCCTCTCATTCCCTCCAGAGGAGACATGCAGCACATGCTTTTCTATTCACAGAGTACCTCTGGAGGAAGAGAAATTTCCTTCTCCAGGTAACCAAAGATTTCCTGAAAGACAGTAAACACATTTTGCTCTAACCTTGACTCCCAAAGGGGCCTTGTTTCTCGTAGTTTATGTTCTCCCTCCCCCAAAACTATTCACCAGTCTCCACAAGCTTCGCCTCGCTCCCATACCTAGACTATTATGGCTGCTTCATTTCCACTGTTTTCTTTCTTATGGTAGATATCTTCAGGAAACCAAAACTTTCTTGTGCATAAGATGCAGCTGTGATTATCAGTGTGCTATGGAAAAATTAGAACAAGACAGTGAATGCTGATTGTGAAATAGTGCATGCAACTTTCTGGCTGTTGTTAAATTACTTTAAAAGAGAGAGAAAAATAAGCCAAAACAAAGAAAGTTTGCCCATGGAAGAACCGGACTGGCAATATAACTCTGATTAATGCTTATGCATGAAACATTTATGTATAGATCTTATACCACATACTCAAGGTTTGGGCCCACATAAAAATTAGTGATACCTAGAAATCTCATGACTTTAATTAGAGTGAAAAGTTCTAAAAGCCATGCGCAAGGTAGCAATTCCTGATATTTAAAATCTACTAGGAAAAAAGAATTGGAAATTTTTGATTTATCTTTGAAGCCATTCATGTTCTTTCTCCCTGATATTCTTTCTGTGGTAATGTTTTAAGTGATGTTTTAGGTTTTAACTTTTATATTTTTCAAATTCTGTACTGCTTGGTGTGTGACTCTGAGGTTTCTTGTAGCCTGTTAATTTCTGCTCTCTCATGCGAGGTAGACATTGATGAGCGGAAAAGACTCCACTACTAGAATTAGCAGTAAAGTAGGTATGTTTATTCCAGCGCTGGGAGGCACGGGGGATCCCTCCTCCAAAGCCAAGCGTGCCGACAGCTGCATTCAGCTCGGTATTTATCGGGTTACAAGTTCCATATTCATTAAGTTTCGCAGCACACCTATACATATTCATCACCTAGCCCCGCCCAGCCTCGCTTCGTATTATAATGAACCCAAAAGTCATTTACATCCGCGTTGCGCTTGCGCAGTGTGGTTTGGTGGCTTTGGTAGGGGTCTTCCGAGGGTCTTCCTTCGATGAAGTCAGGAGTCTTCATCATCCTGAACTTTTCACCTTTCCTCCCTGTGCATGCTCTTTATAACCTTGGCCCGAGTTCAAGCTTCGAGACTGGTTTGAGCTAGTTTTGGGATGAGGCAGGATGTCTGCCCCAGACTCCCCCTGCCCTTATCAGTGGTCTCTTATCTTTTCTTCCTGCTCTGGTATGCTGACCAAGCTAGATGCATTGTTCCTAACAAACTAATTCTTCTGCTTCCCATCCCCCTGATTCAACATAACAAAGCCTCTGTGGCCCTGCTTTTCAAGGACACTTAGAGTGTCCTAGACAAAAAGTTATAAACCAAAGAGCTGCTAATGGGGGTCGGGGGGGGGGGGGGGCTAAGCTGAGGGGAAAACTGAAGCTTTAATTGGAGAATTAACCCTGCTATGCAAATGAACCAAACCTATAAAAGAGTGAAGAACTCGTGACCTGGGGTCCATCTTGGGCTCCATTTTTGAGAATAGCTTCAGGGTCCCCAGGGTGTACCTTTGAAGGCCTTTCAAATAACTACCTCTTTTAATCCTTTACTCCTGTCTGGTCTTTGTTTCTAGGAGGCCTCTTAAGGCATCCTAAGTGTACCTTCAAATCAGACCAAATGGAGACTATCATGTTGTGTTACCTTTCTGTCTTCACCCAAGACCTCAAATTATATTATTAGCTTGTAAAAGACAGAAGACTGTGATGAGCTGTATAGTTTAAGCATTCTGCAATATAAACATGTCCAGATTATCTAGAATGATAGTTCAATAATTTCTGCACAAGGTGCCAAATTTTCAAAGGGTTTCTATAGCTGCACCACAAAATTTTTTACACATACACTTGTACTTGAGGAAAAAACCTGATGAGTCAGACATATATGTGTGTTTCTGTGTGTACCTTTTCATTTCTATAAAAGCAGATTGCTATACTGAAACCAATTAAGATTACCCTACAAAAATTTGAACAAAATTACTGGTTTTATTATTGAGTTGAAAAAGGTTTCACTAGCACAAATTAAAGTACTAATTATTAAAGCACTCTAACAGATAGAAAGGAACACATAGGAGAGGATAAGATAGCTGCCCCTAGCAGGAGAAAGAGCAGAAGCATTGCTACAAAGCTAACCTGTTAAATCTAGCCAGTGCGAGCAGTAGTGCTGCGTGTCATTTAACCAGATAACAAGCTTGAATGTGATGGATTTCCAATGGATGCACCATATTTTGCTTCAAAAATCTGTATTTCTTTTGCAGGCACAGCAAAAGCATGACATACAAACACAGTATATTTATAATTCTTATAAAATTTAAGTAAAGCCTCTCACAAATACACTCTTCACAACAATTCACAATGGTGGGAGAAAGCTGCTATACAAAATGTCTTCAGACAGATTTCCGTGCACAAAAACATATTGGCAGGGTCTGTAACTGGTGGCATTTAATGATTCTAGTGGTCAAAGTTACTTTCAGAGGAAAACCAGGCAAAAAAAAAAAGGAGTGGGGAGAGGGGAGTGCAGGGAGCTAAAGTGCTGTGGTGTCCTCAGAGGAGCATCCTCCCAAGAGGTGTCCTTCCTCCCTCATGCAGCAGATGATTTACCTCAAAGCACTTTCCCATACTAACACAACAGGTTTTCATCATGGCCTGTTTAAAGTCTCTGCTGGCTGGTGGTGCTTTTAATGTCCAAGTGTTCAAAAGATAAATTATTTTTTGGTAGAACTACTTTGTTAAAATTTAGGGCTTGACATGCTTCAATGATCTCAGTCCTAGGTGGGAGTTAACAAAGCTTAGGGAGAAGGATGTATCAATCATATTGGACACAAAGAATGCAGAATTTACAGGCCACAGGGACATTTGGCAGAGCTCTGTTTAGCTTTGTGCTGGTGTGTTACTGGGTCTCCTATGTCTCCAAATGAAAGCCAAAGCAGCAGTTGCAGGGTAGGGAAACAGAGGAATGAATCTCATCCCATCGGCAGCCACTTCCCAGGAGAATCTGGTGTAACAACAGCACAGGGCTGGCCATGGGCAAGGCCATGAGACAGCAACAGCAGTGTGGCTGCAGTACAGGTAAAATATTGCACCTGAGTCAAAGCGTACGGAGCTGTGAGCAGAAAGCAGCAGTGGGGCTGCAGGTGGAGCAGCCAAGGACCTGAGCAGCAACATGACACCCGTGTCAGAAGGAAAAGAGGATGGTCATGGAGTCACTGCCATTAAAACCCACAGGGCTGTCTGACTGTAATCTGTGGAAATCGGTGAGGAGCAAAAGGCAGTCAGCATTTAAACCCTGGCACCTGGAGCCTCCTTTCCCTTTTCTTATTCAAATATCAGAGCAGTAGCTTCAATCCCGTCTGCAGCTGATTAGGTTAGCTTACCCGATAGAAGAATGCTAGCACGTGAGGGCTGCTGATACTGCTCCTTTGCAAGACCTGTGTATTGCAAATACCTGCACAATTTGCAATCCAATACTTTTGTTGGTAGGTCAGATTTTAGGTATAGAACGCAGTCTTCTGTATAAGTCTATTTTGTGCCACCTTTGTAAACAAGGAGAAAGGAAGAGCAATAGAAAAATAATGGAAAATTGAGAGAATCAAAAAAAAAGGTGGGAAAAAGGAAAAAGTATTTGTTCTCTAAGTTCCCCAGAAATAAATCATAAGAAAAAATCAGTTACTTATGAAGTCCAACATAAATAGAGGCAGTGGAATAGTGACATACATGGTTAACGTGACTAGCTTAAACGTATTTGATGAAAAATAAATCTTGCTCCAAAATATTTTTCCCCCAAAATCTCAGTTCAATATACATTTACTTGGTGCGAAGTGATATGACCGAAAAATTTATTTTCAGGAAAGGAAGTTTTCTCATCAACATGATATGTGATACATGAGGATTGAGGATGAACAGAGAAGAGCCTTCTGCACCAACAAAAGACTGAAACTGGAGTTTGGATACAAACCCTTTCATGTAATTATGTCCCATGTACAGGAGATAATTTCATGAATCCAATAATACTTAAAATAGAGCAAATGAGGGCCCGAAAGAGCCCCTGCGGTACCTGCTGAATGTGAGGACTGAGAGCCAAAGTTACCACCAGCATCCTGCCAAGTGTTTGTATCTTTGAATATCTAAACATTTGCATACATTTTTATTCTGTCTTACAGGCTGTATTTCAGTATCTGAACTGCAGAAAGTAACATGTTTTAAAATACTTGTATTGTAGTAACTACTTGTTTAACAGTTTTCTCCTGGTAAAAGTAACCATCAGAACTCTTGCTGCAATATAAAAACATGAATTGCAAAACAAGAACAACTAACCGAGAAACAGAGATGTTACAAAGCAGCCCATGTCAAAATGGGTGCCTTTTCCACCGAAAGGTTTTTTTGAAATGTAATAACTTCATCAGATCCTGATGAAGGAACAGGGTCTCTGGAACAGGCTCCCCAGGAAAGTGGTCCCAAGCACCAAGCCTGACAGAGTTCAAGGAACATCTGGATACTCTGAGTCATATGGTTAAGTCTTAGGTAATCTTTGGAGGACCAGAGAGTGGGACTCAATGAGCCTTATGGGTCCCTTCCAGTCTGAGATGTTCTGTGATTCTCTGATTCTCTGTCAACATGCCTGGAGATCTTCATGCCATCAGCATTGCAGGGTAACAAAGCTGGGTCTTGAGGTAAACAGAGTCTGCTGCTCTTGGCTGTAAACTGTGTTTGAGAGAGTTTATTATACAGTGTTGCCTGCTGGGCTAAACATGTGCTTAGATTGTAAACTAGTGGGTTTGAATGACATACTTTTGTAAGCAGCTGCTGTTGGGCTGACTCAAGATTTTACTCTCCTTATCACACCTTATCACACCCCTCTTTTCAGGTCAAAGTTTCCAAGCCTAAGCACAAAGACAATTCTTCTCTTTAACAAATATCCATCTCAACAAATTTTCATAAATACTTGATTGCCTTGTAACCAGCTTAGACTGAGAGAAGAAAATGTCTTCTCGGAGAAACAAGTCAGATCACAACATTCAGGGCCTGAGAACACTTGCTAGCACCTCAGCATAAAGAAAACAGGTATGCAATTTTCAGCTACCTCCATTTTTATGACACTGTGAAATGTATGTATACTTTGTATACAATGTATACATTGTCATACAGAGAGTTTCTAATAACTAAACTAGTTGCGTGTACACAGCAGCAGATGTTACAAAAATTTGCAACAAAAACCAGTGCTGAGCAGACTAACAAAAAATCAGCATTAAAGATTGGAAGATGGAGAAGACCAGAATGAAATCAGCAAAAATTGCTGGATTTGTGCACAGATTTAAATGCAATGCCACAGCCAATGCTAAATATGAGGTATCTGACTTAAATTAGGTAAAATTGATTATGAAATAAGTAATTACACTCTAGTAACATGCTTTTATCACTTTTAAATCAAAACCTAGTCATGCTCAGAGAGCCTGCAACATTTCTAAAGGGAAGAGCATTAAGTTCAGAATGGAGCCATTTAAACCATTTGCAAGGCAAGAATCAAATAGGCTTGATGGTTTAAATTAAACAGTTTGTCCAGAGTCATCAGTGTAACTAGCGTGATTGATACGGACACAGGGAGAGAGGCCACCCCTGCAAGGAGGACTACGTAAGGAAACCAAGGACATGGGCAGAAGAAAGGAGCTGATGGGGAACAAATGATGAACCAGATCATATTTCTCTTTCCTGACATCGCCACCTTAGTCTCCCCATCCTCTCTTCTGCCCTGCAGGGTCTTCTTTGTCTACCAATGGCCATGGCAGAAGTGTGCCACAAGTGTGTGGATGAGAAATCTCAGAAATCTGCTTGGCCAGCTACCCATGGCCACTGTGAGCAATGCTGTACTTCCCCCATTCCTGCTTATGGCCCTCCAGTTGCCCCTGTGGCTGATGGGGCCACTCAAACCTGCACATGTGTTTCCCATGTCTCCTGTACCTGCTCTGCTTCACGGCTTCTTATCTTCCATACTGCCCCCTCTCAGACCAGCTTTTCATCTAGGGCACACCTCCATGAAATGCAGTTATAGCAAACTCATTTTTTTCTGCAGTCTGCTGAAGTCTTACAGGACACAGCTGAGCTTTCATGGGGGAAATTTGCAATTTTATCCACAAAAAATACAAGGGGATGACCTTACATGACTGAAATGCTATTTACACTGGCAGACTGGAGTTCTAACTCATTTCTGTTGCAATGGATGTGTTACAAATTATTAGAATTCAATTTAAAAATGTTTGTTTGGTTTTGGGTTTTTTTAAATCCATAGATATAAATGAAAATATGGCTACATAAATTCCATCTTCACATGAAGGGAAGTGTTTATGCCAGTCATGCCATAGTTTATTCTCATCACTCTGGTCATCACCTGTTTCTTTTCAAGCCAGTACAAATGCAGAGTGTATCTCTTTTCCTCCTTCTTCTCACCATAATGTTAAATAATTTAAAAATTTCTGAAAAAGTTAAACATCTAACCTTATTTTCGATGCTTCCCATTTTATGCAAGCCTGGGGGTGACAAGTAAAAGGCAGTGTAGGATTTCTTTGTGTATATTACAAGACAAAAAGAATGAGTAGTAAGTAGCAGCTATATTGTAAATGTCAGCGTACAAAGGCAACACTGCTTTCTTAGAGACCTGCACTACCTCCAGGCTTGCAAGAAGACACCAAAGAGAGACTTTAAAATGCAATGGGAATTGCATCATTTAGAATCACAAACAGGGGTAAGTATATTTTTGAAATTGCTTGGTTTAGCCATGCAGGGCAGAATGGGCACAGAAGTTATTTTCCTGGGGCAGTGGGGGACAAATGGAGTCACACAGTAAAACCCATCAATCTTCTGAAAGCAACAAGGGTGGTAACACGTCAAATGAAAAGCACAAGTAAAAAAAATGGGCGTTGTTCTCACATTGTCACTGAGGATCCTGTTAGCCTCATCTGTTATGTTTACCCTCAAATCAAAGATATAAAAAATTTCAGAAAAATTGTACTACTGCAACTCTTTCTGTGGGTGGAATAGGAACAATAATTAGATAGAGGTCACTGTTGTGTGACTTCTACAAACAGGTAGATTTTTTATTCAGTGCATTTTGAAGAAATAAAGTTGTGTCATTAGAAGGATCCTGCTGACAGCTTCTTGTTAAGGCAACCTGTCAACAAGGTGGTGGGCAAATGTGCCATAAGCTTTTGGCTAAAAACAGTGCATAACTATTGTGTTTGTCAGATATATTGCATATCCGTGGGGCCAGAAAATATTCTTAGGACATATGACTCCAGCAGGGCAGGACTCTACCACACAGCCCACATGAAAGCCCCCATTTTGTATTACCTGTTTGCAGTACTGGCATTAGACACCTGTAAACCACAAAGAGCCTCCCAAGGTCTCCCAAGGTCTCTCCTAGCCTTCCCAAGGTCTTTTTCTACAAGCCTTGTATAATGGATCAGAACCAACACCAGCAGGACCCCCATATGGAGTGGATCACACATCACAGAAAATAATAAATGTCTAGCAACACAGCATCCTGTAGAACCCAGGATTAAAAGCCTGATGTCTAAACCACGAGGTGCTCATGTTTGTCTTTTGCAAAAACATCTTATTTAATCCAGAGAAGAAAGGAAAATAAGAAGGTAATTCTTAAGAAATTGGTTTTCTTCAGGCATATGCTACCATCAAAACCAAATGGAGATACCTTGAATAAGCTTTCTTATCTGGAGAGCTCAAAGCAGTCCTGCCAAGTCATGTGTGATCTGTGAGAAATACAAATACCACTTTTGGATAAAACAGCATTAAATAAACATAATTTTTGGATATTAGTAACTCAATGCAGAAAATTTAAAGGATGGTGTTACTAGCCTGTATTAGTTTATTTTTGTTATCCTGACTTCGTTTTTTCATACAAATGTACTCACACTCCTGAAAGATTGGACTGACTTATCTCTTAGGGAATATTATCAGCTACCTAAATTACCTTATAGGAAAGATCTCTACTGCTACCCTTTTACTGGCATTTTCTGTGCATGAATGAATAGGATCAATCAAAGTGCAACTGACAGCAACACCTTTGCTTTCTATTCACAGCGCTTGACAGAGCAGGGCCAGCCTGGCAGCTGGAGATGCTGGAGGTGCTGGAGGTGCTGGAAGTGCTGGAAGTGCTGGAGGTACTGGAGGTGCTGGAAGTGCTGGAAGTGCTGGAGGTGCTGGAGGTGCTGGAGGTGCAGTGGCCAGCGTACCTCGGGCTACAGCAGGGACACAGTGCTGGCTTTGATATTTTTGCCCTTTGTGTTCATATCCTCTGATACAGAGCTGCTGTAAATTCTTTGTTTAGATGCCTACAGTGTACTGTTAAAATGCCTACTCAGTACATCATTGTACTGGGGAAAACTATGGTACCCTAGAGGAAAAATGTCCCAGCCTTTACTTAGCTAATTTTTCCCTACAGAAAAGTGAGGAGATTGTTTTATTTGTAAATATATTAATTCAATAAGTAGTTTTTCTCACTTGCTTCCTGTCTTTTAGCTATGGTGAAGATGCAGTGATTAAAATGGAGAATAAGTAAATCCTACATGTATAGCCCAGTGGTTTAAGGACTGATGCTGAGGAAAAACACAATAATATTTTTCCGTTTTCATGTGACCCAATCAATGGATTGAATTCTTAGCATGGTCACAGTGCCCTCTGCTGAAATGTAAAGCAAGCTCTACGGGAAAAAATAATGCTAAAAAACCCAAACAGGCATAAGAATAACATAATTCCTATTCAAATATGAATGATAAAAAGTAGTTTTGAAGAGCTATTTGGGACCTTAGGCTTTCCCTTCACAGCAATGTTGTTGGGAAACATTTTGTTTCCAACTTTGTTGCTCTGCTATGGAAACTGTGCAGCACAACTCACAACAAAAACCACAGAGAGCATTGTTGAGGGACCTTCTCAGCCTGACCATTCATGAGACTCTGGCAGTCAGACTCCCACCGCCAGAGACTGTCACTGCTGGGACGGAAGCCCCCTCACGGCGGCCAGTCCAGTGACCTGATGGGTCGCCACCTGACTCCTACACATTCTCTCGGGGTCAGCCCAGGTTTCCTGGCCAGTTTCTTGAGCCTTTTTTCTTAGTGGTTGAGGGAAAAAACGATGGCTAAGAACAGGAGAGAGAAAAATACCTAATAGATGTTTAAGTCTGAACTAATGTCATCTAATGAGCTTTATGCATTTGACATCTCTTAAAAAAAGTGGATCTGGAAAGAAGAGCTCTGTAACAGGCAAGGAAAAAAGGATTCAGATGCCCCTCCTGATACGGTGTGCTGGGAAATGCATGGGGCTTGAGCCCCTGCACAGTATTTAAAGAAGATGTGTAGGCCGTGGGTTAGGAACAAACAACTCCACAGGCTCAACTACAAGCATGTTTGGAGCAGGCTGCTGTCCAGTTTTTAGCTGGCACCAAATAACCCAATGCAGTTGCTGTCCTCTGTCTCCATCTGTACCTTTTGATCTGCTACTGAAAGGCAGAAGCTATCTTTATTGCCATGCGTATCTGGTCTTCAGAATCCACACACTAATGTTTGATGAAGGCATAACTTTTAAAAAAAAAACCCCAGCTATCTAGATGGGAAAGCCAGATTCCTATCTCCCAACCTAGTTCAATTTCTCCTGTCTCCAGCGCATTGTTCCCATGTTTTATACAAGAAGCAACAGCTTCTGAGGTGTTGTGTTTTTTAATTACAATGTAAAATGGCGTGAGAGCTATGGCAGAGCTGCCTGAGAACTTCTCTGCTGGTTGATTAAATCATGATCCTCAGTCATGCTGAGAGTCAGCCTCAGATTTTACTCAACAGCCTGCTCTCAGGTTTGTGTTTGGAGATGGACACGTGTTGGAGGTTTTCTGTGAGTAACATCCGCAGTTTAATGCTCAAGTTGGAGTGGGAGCTAAGAGGCAAGAAAAACCTCTTCTTCAATAACTTGTGTTGTCTCTTTAAATTCTTCCTTCATTTCCCCAGCACTCCCATCCAAGGTACTCTTTAATCTGTGCCCATGGCAATGCAGGCTTTATGTTTCTTATTGTGATGCTCAAATGATAGCTCCTACTAAGTTCACTCAAAGGTTATTTTAATTCCCTCCATCATGATTTCAATTTAGAGGCTTACACTAAACCATTAATTAAAGTGACCTTTTTTATTACAGCAAATTCATCTTAACCAGTTAATGTGGTGGCAAGCCTTTCTTCCTTGCTTTGCTTGGCAGGGAGATCTCCTGAAATTGAAGTATCTGCTGGACAGATGCCAAGTGGTAAAGCAATCCACAATCCCTGCCATTTGGGACTGCCTCTTCTGGCTCCAAGCACGCTGGAGCTGCCAATACCCCAGCAAGTGACCCCTCACCATTACAGGCTGTAGCTGACTCACGCCAAAAACACCTTTTGCAAACAAGCACAAGCCTCCCAGCGTCTGAGATACCCTGTACTAGCTAACACTCCTGAAAGGCTGAAGAAAAGTTGTGTTTCAAAGAAGCCTCACTCCAAAATGTTTCACTCCGAAATATTAGGCTACAGATTGTTTTGAATTTCTGAAGTTCTCAGCCATACCCTTTCTCTCTGTCTGCTGGCTCCAGACAGGCAAGTGTGACACCTCTACTTCTCTTCTGTGAGTTTGTGTATAGTTTCTCTGAGTATGAGACTACAGTAAGCATGGAGGATTTTTTTCTGCATCTGATGCAGTGCTTGTAAAATCAGTAGGAGTAAATTTGGGGTTTGCAGATCACAGCACTTCTTGCTTCACAAGCATGACCTTACTGGAGGCACAAAAATGTAAATTCTACTGGTCAAAGCAGCCCATAGCCTGATGCCAGTCTCCTCCTGAAAAATTTCCTTCAGAAAAGAACTTTCCTTTTTTTGGTAATATTCCTGGGAAAATTATTTTGCTGGCAAATGTGTTCATCTGACTGCATTTGCTTTTCCATATCTGTTACCTTTTGATCTAAGTATCTGTTAGGATGAGAGTGTGCATTACTCTATCTGAATCAGATGTGATAACTGCGGTGAAAGCTGGAGAATTTGCTTCTCTGCAGTTCTGCAATGAATCATGCAATCAGAGGAAGGAAATCAGTAGCCACTGTACTTGTTTTGCCTCTTCTGCCACTGTCTTAGCCAAACACACTCAGTTCCCTTGCCCCTTTCACGGAAGAGCTGTTTCCCGCACAGGAACCTATTCCTGTTTGCAACATACTTTATCTGAAAAAGAAAAATCATGCCAATATTTACAGACATTTCTTTCCTAACCTAATTCTCTTCCATGATGAATCAACCCTCTTTCTCTATTCTGTGATCCTCCCCACATTTTCCCCCCATTAAAAGAAGCCTTCAGGATGAGCTTTGATGACTTTGCTGGAAATAAAATATTTCTATATATAACTACTGCATTGGATTTCAAAACCAGACCTGAAGATCTGGATATCCCATTCCTAGTGGATTATTATATGGACTGCATATGCTTCGTACCAGTATAATTGGCTTCCTATCTTCCAAAAAATTATATACAATTGTATTCCTGTAACTTACCTGTCCATGAAAAATTAGCCATATTATAGCAATGTATCAGTGCCAAGGAAGGGCAGAGAAATCTGTGAAAAGTCGGTGAAAACACACACACACAATCCCCCCACACACCTCGCTACCCACTGTTACATGGAGAAAGGGGGGTTTTGTTTACTTTTTTTTTCTCTGAATCTTACTGGTGGGTTCTCTGCATGCAGTTGGGTTCATTAATTGTTCATGAAGAAGGTTCACAGGTCCAATATAAGAACTTGGTTTACAAGGAGTAGAAGTTAAAGCAAGAGTTAACAGACTACAAAAAGAAAAGCAGAATTAAACACTTGCTTAAGGTACAAATTGCCAAATTACTCCTGCAACAATTATGAACAAAACCCCACACTAGCATTCAAACACTTGTTGCTATGACCTTAACCTCACACAGCTGATTGTTCACAAGTTAAGCATTTATTGGATGACAAAAAAAATTACAAAGATGGCCAGGGTAATTACTGTAGTTAGAGATCAAGGATTTACCCGTACTTATATTGTTGCGTCTCTGCCTAGTGAGAGACTTCATCTTGCTCGGTACTTTCACTTTGCAGGCTGATTGTAGTACAGCCTCATTATTTTTGCATAACATTTCTGAACTCTTAATGTTTACAGTGAAGATACAGAGTGTTTGAATCTTTTAAGTCCATGACCAGAATTTGGTTAACCGTAGGTGTGGGTTCACATATTGGTTGCAGTGTATGTATAGTCACTTGTGTGAGAGAAAACAGGATTTTTACTCAAATTTACCATACACTGTGCTCGTAACAGAACATTTGCTTCCCTATTAAGCTCCGTATTGAGACTTTGTGCTCTGGGGCCCTCCAGCAGTGACCTTCCTTAACAACCTCAGTTCTAGACAATTTGTAATATCATTTACTCTTTCACAGCTCAGGCTTTCACAGGCAAACAGAGGAACTGTTTGCACACAAAAATATTTTTGTAATTTTTAGGATCTTCTTTGGAAAACAGCTTAATACAGTTGTTTACCCACTTAGGTATTAAACACGCATAAATCTAGAAATTGCAATTAACTTAGGACCGTTGTTATCTACTTATAAAATCAATAACAGTTAAACATATGCTTATTAGTGTGAACTTTATTTATTAGCTCCATTTTGGAAACTGAGCTTGTATGTCACTACTAACCATGATGTTATTTGTGTAGGACGGCCCAGGGTGGGAGCATGTGGGGGGTAAAGAGTGCAAAGTGACTGAAGTAAGAAAGTAATGAAGTGTAAGAAAAAACCACAACCAATTATTCCTGCAAAGAGGGGATATCAACATTTCTAAGCTTTATATTGACACTCATTCTAATTCCAACATCTGCACTGCAAAGTGTTTGATCTGGTTCATTCAACGTGATGGCTACAGAAAAATTCCAACCTACCCTGATTCACAGATTACAAAAGGGCCTGTTTGATGCTAAGCAAGCAACGCTGCACACGAAAATGGGGAGCGGAAATCAACATTTTTACACAAGTTCCAAGCTATTAATTCCTTCAGTTTGACACTGAGAAGCTGTGGAGTCTCCCTCACTTGAGATATTCCAGAACTGTCTAGACACAGTCCTGTGCCATGTGCTCTGGGACAGCCCTGCTCGAGCAGGGAGGCTGGACCACATGACCCACTGTGGTCCTTTCCAAGGCAACTGATTCTGTGATTCTGGGACACAGGCAGTGTCCCCACACCTGATGCCTATTTGCCAAAGATAATTCTATGCATCTCTTTGATTTTGAACATGTTGCAATGATGTGAGTCACAAGGAGCAGAGAATTTTATGACAGAAGTATATTTTGAGTGATGACTCTGTTTACAGTGTCATGAAGGAGTGTATTGGGTTGCTCAAGGAAGCACTGGCAAAGGTATCGGTAAAGCAGGTTTAATATAGAAGTGAAAGTGTGAAAGAGTTCATCGGCAAAGTTCACTCTATTATTTACTGGATAGTTAGACCACTCAGAAAAATCAGACTAAAATCTGAATCAATCGACCTAAAAATAAAATCCATTCTAAATTATATACGCAGAAGCTTGGGATGAGAAAAGGGTAAGGATGGGAAAGAGTAAGGATTAAAAGGAGTAAGGGAGATTTTCCTATCGAATAACAAGGTTCAGAGTAGATGCCCTTGCCAAAATGAGTCTTGGACTTGACCAAAGGTTTAGGCCTAAAGGGTTTAATGTCACTTAAACTTAACAGCACTCAACAGCACTCAATCAATAGCCTAACTTAAACAATTTGACAGATTATTCTGTAGAATTTACTACAAGCACAGCAGTAACTCCCTTACAGGTCAAACTTACAGATCTGAAGTACCAAAGCATCTAAGAGAGTATCATTCACAGCACATTTGCTATAGTGTATTCACCCTTGTATGCACACAGACCCAGAGGAGTATGTACAAGGTGTATAGCTGTGAAAAATTCCCTCCAAGTTCAGTGAAGTACTCACACGGGATGCCTTCACGCCTTCTCAAGGGGTGAAGGGTTGAGCTGTGAGGAGGTTGGGGTCACCGTTCGCTGTGATCCCCAAGTATTGTTCATGGGCTCCAAGAGGTGCCTGCTCCAAGGGAGATTCCTGGTGACAGCCCACAGTTGTCCAGGGGAGTTCAAAGGGTCCCACTGGACACCACTGTTTTTAGGGTCGCAAGAGAATTGGCTTCAGCCACAGTAATTTCCCACATCAGGGCCGAGGCCTATTGAGCATTTCTGAAGTCAGTGCAGCTCAAGGAGGCAGCAGGAGAGATGCGCCACCACAAAGAGACAGACTACATTCTGAAACTCAGAAAAGGGTGGGAAAACAGGACAGGTCCAACCCACTAAGAAACTTTGTAAATAGATTTAATGGAAAAGAAGGATTGACAGTTACCCAGAAAAATTTGCAGGCAGCAAAACTTTGGAAATACCAGAAATGGAAAACTCTGTGGGAAGGAGATGCTTAACCAGAGCAGCATTCCAGACCTTAAGGACTGGGAGGAAAGTGGCGAGGATCCCTACAAAGCAAAAAGAGAAAGGTGTGAATGGTTTATAGGGAAAAGAGACTGCAAACAATTTTTTTTATATCTTCATTTTCTTCCATGTTCAGCTATTTAAGCCTGATAAGGAGTTCTTACCATATGTTTGTCTGCTAGCTAGCAGAATCAACCCAGCAGTAATTGTGCATGCTGCTATGATTCACAGAATTATAGATACTCATATCTTCTAGCACTTTGAATTTCACTGTAGTGAAGGACAGAAAAATCTGGTATCAATAGATGAATGTTAAAGAGAAGAATGTAACCAAAACATGCTGCATGTGGAAATTCCTATTACACTACTAAAAAAGAAATTAAAAAGCAGAAATGTGCAATATATTCTACTGAGTGATGCTCATCATAGAATAGTTTTTCAGAAATAGAAATGAGACCACAGATAACTATAGTGTTGTCTGCTATTACTAAGAACATACACCAGTCATTTGCACCAGAGCTGGAGGAAAACTGTTAGATCATAGTTCACACCCTACAGATGGAATAAACCATCTTTTGCTGAAGAACTTCACAGATATTAAAAAGATGATATCATCTGAGATCCATCTCCAAAAGCTACCAATTACACAAAACACACCCTGAACTGACTTTAGTGTATCTGTTGAAAATGTCACTGGAAATGCTGCATGGAAAGAGACAGTTGTGTTTCCAGCTGCTTATAGAAGTTCTAGCAAAGAAATACCACTTCGTTTTTATTTTCCATTTAGAATAAACTATATATAAAGTCAGGTCTTTGTATGAACAATTCCTCAAAAAAAGACTATAAATTAGAACATTCATCTGTCGACTTATTCAACTTGGAAAAAGATGAAACAAAGAATTCACTTTCCAGGAAAGGCAATTAAGTCTGATTTGTACTTGAAAATACAACAGGAATCAAAGTTTAAAAGTTCGCCTTTAAGGGGAAAGTTTATACAGACTGATTACTTCGAAATTTCTCTGTGATCTGACCAAGCCAACTTCTCACTAGTGTATCAAACGTTACAGATACAAACCTTTCAAGAAAAGCAAAAGACTCTAAATTTTTTCATTATGGGTTAAGAGCACACGATGATGAATCAAAAAGGCTAGGCTAATCTCAGGAGATCTCGAGATTGCTCTCTCCCAGAATTCATAGATGGCTTGTGTTGGAAGGAACCTTAAAGATCATCCAGTTCCAGCTCCCCTGCCATGGGCAGGGACACCTTCCACTAGGCCAGGTTGGTCAGAGCCCCATCCAGCCTGGCCTTGAATACTTAGAGGGATGGGGCATCCAGAGAACTTTCAGCCTGTTCCAGTGCCTCACCACCCTCACAGTAAAGAGCTTCTTTCTAGTATCTGACCTGAAGCTACACTTTTTCAGTTTGAGGCCATTCCCCCTTGTCCTATCACTTCATGCCCTTATAAAAAGTCCCTCTCCAGCAATCCTGTACCT
Source organism: Corvus kubaryi (assembly GCF_017639235.1). Lineage (NCBI taxonomy): Eukaryota > Metazoa > Chordata > Aves > Passeriformes > Corvidae > Corvus > Corvus kubaryi. Next base: position 5,324,060 of record NW_024582075.1, read on the forward strand.
TCAGGTACTGGGAGGCGGTGGTAGTGGCTTCTCTCTCCAAAATTGTTCCTATTATATCCAAAAACTAATTTTAAATTTTTTTTTTCAGAATTTCATTATGTAAAAAATGTAGGAGGGGATGTCTACGACTTTCCAGTCACATCACTCCCAGTCGTGCAAGTCAATGATCAGACGAAGCCTTTTTTTTTTAATTTAGCAAGTTACAATTGTTAGTACAAATTTAATCTGCAAAATTGCAGTAGTCCCCGGCCATACAACTAAAAACCTCATGAATTTTCTCAAGTCAAAGGTGGCCTTACGTAATTCAATAGTGAGTATTATTTTAGAATTTGAACTAGCCCAAGACAGAGGCCAAAGAGATGGCATTAGGAAAGAAAATATGTTCGTGAACTCTAAGAAGGGTCAAAACCTTCCCATAAGTGTCAGAACAAGTATGACCAGAAGAGGTGGAAAAATAATGACTGTGTAAAGCTCACATTTTGAAGCAGAAAAGCTACTGCTTTTCACAGATTTTCTGGCACTAAAGTGACACCAGGATTACCGTAAACAAATACAACCATGACAAACCTTCTTAAGACCTTCATTGGCCAGCTACAGATCCAGATAGCATCAAACCCAGCTGACTGGGCTTTTCAGTCAGAGCTAGATGACTATCCTTAGATCTGCATCCTTCCTACACAAGGTGAAAAGGAGTTGAAGGGAAGCAGAGTAAATAATGGGACTTGCCCTGAACAGGAAGACTCATGCCCTGGGTCAGAAGTTATCTGGGGCCTCAGCTGTCACTGCTGTCCCACAACACACAAAATTAAGTCTGTGTTTTCCTAGGCATGTCCTTGCCATCATCCCGGCTCTTTGGGGGTGGGTCTCTCATCCCTCATATAGTGGATTTCCAGTGGTGCTTTTGGCCAGAGAGAGGGCCTTATTGACAGTACACTTGTTAGACTACCGGTTCCAAGTAATTTGTTTATTCTTTTGGGGTTTTTTTAAAAATTTCTTTACTGCAGGACGCGATCACTTGAGCAAGGAATGGAAATCAATGTGTATACAAAGCCTGAGCATAAAGAAGCAATTACAATGTCTTTTGGACTGGGTTTGGGGGCTCACAGAATTTCAGAGGTGAAGTGTCTGGCTCAGCCTTTGCAGGTTGTGAGGTTGAAAAGAGAGGCCAAGGTGCATCACTGGCTTTAATTGCCACAACCACAGCATCCCCTGGCTGGCAGTCACTGCTGGAGAGGGCCCAGGACACTTGCTGTCTCAAAGCAGGTCAGTTAAAGCTGCTCCTCGATAGCAAAACACTCCACAGGCGCTCCGGCAATCAATTCCAGCGCTTGACCACCTACTCCATAAAAACTTTCCTTCTGTTTTTGTGGAATTGTCTGCATTTCAATGTGTGCCCACAGCCTCTTCTTCCCTGCCACTGGGCACCACTGAGAACAGGCTGGCTTCATTTTCTTTACTCCCCCACCAGGTAGTTAAAGACGTGGACAGGATGCCCCTCAGTCAGTAACAATGCTGCACGCCTGGCTCCCCCGAGCTGAAATGACTCTAGATTCAGCAGCTCAGACAGGCTTTGAGATACCTGACTTTCAAGATAGGCCCATAACTTCAGTCACCATCAGTGTCTCCTTTCCAGTGTTGCTAACTTGTCTCTGAATGAAGAGTAGGTTTATACTCCCCAAACTTTACAAGTAAACTGGTGTTTGAAATAATGTAGTTTGCATTATTCACACAGCACACATTATAAAATTACTTGATCCAAGAACAGAAGACACCCAAAATTTTATTGCCTTGTCAGATGTACAAAATTTATTTATGCTATTTATCAAGTGTTTAAATTTACACAAAAGACAAACACTTCAACTTCAGGTCCAATTGTTCATCAGTAAGCCCTACATCAGAACACCCTTGACACTTCCAAGAACAATTTTTACAAGACGCTTAGAACAGCAGAACATCATAAATAATGGCCAACTTCACAAGCCTGAGGGTCACTATCTCATCACTGTTTCTCTGCTGAGTATAACCCACAGAATAGAGGAAGCCTTAAAGCCATTTTAATCCCCAAACACTATCACTACTGCACTCAGAGCATTTAAATCACACTGCCCTGCTTTAACACCACCAAACATTACATCTAGTTTTAAAGATTTATCACAGCTTCCCCTAACAAAATGACTTTTTTTTTTTAAAACATTACAAGAGAACTGTGCATCAGAACAACTGCAAAATACACAATCATCCATTTGGCTTGGTTTTACAATAAAAATAGTATCGGTCATTTATTTGCTAACTTCAACTCTTGTGTCTTACTCCTTACCCCTCCCTTCTCTACTTAGAAAACTACACTAGACCAGGCAGTTCAACTGTAGCACTGAGGTAGCATATTTTAATTGAACAGAGTAATATGTTTGATACTGTGCCTCCTCTCCTTTTAAAGCACAAAAAAAAATCCCCACAGTTTCTCAACATCTTTGGAGAAGAAGGCATATAGTTAATTTCCAACAGCCACTCTATTTTGAATTCAAAGCACAAAGCATCTCTGAATGGTGGACACATTATACCAGCTCGAATGAATGAGAACATATACAAGAAGAAGGAAATATGTCAGTTTTATTAGAACTAGGGTTACATTTTAGCCCTATGGCACCTATTGTTCCCTATTATGAAATGCATCTTTACAGTCCCTGAAATTTAATTTCAAAGATGAGGATCCTGAAAAAGGGCAGCTGTGCTGCTGTTCTGAATGATTTTCACATTATTCCCAGAAAGAGCCAAATAATTGCAACAAAACCAGATGAAATCAAACGGACCTAACATAAAGTCAATAGGAATTAACAACATGAGTATACTAAAAGAATCAAAGTTAAGGCAGAAGGTATGACTGAATGAACTGAGAGCACTTTCCATTTACTTAGAAGTTATAGCTGAGATAGCCTTAAAAATAATTAAAGAAAAACCGACACCCTCCCAAAACAAACAAACACAAAAACAAACAAAGAAACAAAAACACCAACAAAAAAAACCCAAACCAAAAAAAACCACCACTGCAAGAGTAGAAGCTTAATTTCCTAACAAATTGAGAATAACAGTAATTCAGCTTTGCCCTTCTGGGTAAAAGCTTTAAAAGACTAAGCTGAAGTCAAGCTGTACTCAAGACTGCAGCCTTAACTTCTAGACTGTTTATTAAAGCAACTCTTACACACACACCTGTGTATTTAGAGGGAATAATAAACAGTGATCCTAAAGAACAGTAGTAATTTCCTGCTCTGCATGCCATGCTTGTACACATAGGCTTGTAAAACTCTGCTGAATGGTACACAATCCTCACCTAGCCCCAGGCTGGATCTTTGAATTCCTCCCTCCATCTTTCACACAGGAAAGCAAAAATTTTTACTGCAGTTAAAATCCCTTGAGTTAGCTGCATGCATAGGGGAAATTGGGTTTTAACACACTGGAAAGCAGACTGAGAATGTAACCAAGCTGACTGATAAATAAACTCCTAAGGAAACACCTAAACAGCTGAGGGAAAAATGCACAAGCTATAATGACCAATTCAAGCTGTTTATGAAGGCATTGAAGTTAATCTTTCAAGTAACCCATAACGCACTCAAACACCTGTTATTAAAAACTTAAGGCTTTTATGAATACCCTCTTACATATAAAAGGAGTATTAAACAGAAGGAACTTGTTTACAGTAAATACAAACATCTGAAAAATCTCTGAAACCTGTTTATACAAATACTAATAAATTCTTTAATATTTTGTACAACTAGAAGGTGCACAGATTGGCATTCAAGCAGTCAATGCTGGCAAACATCTGTCAGACAACAACATGATTTACTTGGATAACAATATAGTTTAAAATGCCATAAATTAAAAAATAAGTTAGTTCACATTTTTTCCCCAGATTTTATGTACATCTTAGTCTTTAATGAGATCGTGTAGCCTTCTTCAGAAGCTCGAGGTCTTTCTGACGGCTTTTGATTGCTCTGGCACAGCCATACTCTTCCAGTTGCAAAGGGATATACTTCTCTATCTGAACGAGCCCATGCCCAGCAGGACTGGTCAACAGCTTAATCCAGGATGGCTTAATGTTTCCTCTGAAGCCCAGAAAGGCCAAGCTTCCTGTGACAAAAACAGCTCAGCATTACCAAACCAAGCTCACTGCAGCACAATACAGGACTGGCTAGGTAGGAAAAGGCATGCTCCTCTGAAATTCCTTCCCCCACATTATTCAGGACATTAATTCACACTCAGCTTCACATGCACCTCACAAGGAAATAATGTTTTGCAATTTCCTTTTTCAATATTTAGTATTAAATTCCCTGAAATCTTAATTTGAAAACACAGCTAATTGGACAGTTATAAAACCTGCTTTCTCAGACAACTTGTGCCATCACTCTAAACAGATGAGAGGTATCCCATCTGACCTATAAACTCATAATCCCTCAAAATACCAATAGCTTCTCATTTCTAGTTTCAAGTATTTTTAGAACAGGAAATACAAGGAAGGCACAGGATATTGCTTAAAGATAGATTTTCTGACTGAGGCACAACATACAGGCTTTAGGAAAAAAAGCCTGGGACTCTTTTTGTGTGATCCATAGGCACAAAGAACTGCTCGTTACTTCTGTTTGCAACAAGCTTCACACAATGGGGTGAAGGGGTTTTCTGCCCCATCTGCTGAAGAGCTGCCCACCTCCTCTCTCAACAAGAGCTGACACACAGCAGCCACACTAGCGCAAACTGGCAACCACCCACCACCAGCTGCATCCTTCTCACACACCCCATGAGAAACCCACACGCCAACACAAAGACCAAGGTGGTGCCAAAGAAATGTGCAACATTTCCACCAACCATTGCTCTGAAGGTAAGGTGGTTTCACCATCCCCAGGGACATTAAGGCTTCTGCTAAATTATTAGGAATTGCTACATCACCTCTTGTGCTCAGCAGAATGATAGACCTGCAACAGGAACAGTAAAGACACAGCACTTGTTATAAACACATTTTTTTAATATTCTGCTACATGCCTTTACAGCTAGCTGTCCTTGTAGTCCAATTCCTTACGAGTACTTATGACATGGAAATAGTCAACCCTTTCTGAAAGCAGTACTTAGAATTTCTTAGTTTTAACCTGACTTTAACTTCAAAATCATTGGAAAGTGTTATTTAAACACAGTCTAATATTTTGAATCAAAAAAATCAAGTTTAGATATTGATACAAAATTAGAAATTTAAAATGCTGATTTTTTTTCTGACACTAACTTTCTATCTTTATTTAGCGATTAAAGAATTTTCTCCCTACAGGGAGAGAATAGTATATAATCTTTCACATAGTCCTTGACAGTGTCCTTATTAAACAAAAAGTTATTCTTGTTTTAAGCAGTGTTATTACATGACGTTTTCTTAAAGGAAATTATTTTTGAGAAAAAAGGCAACACCATAAAATTTTAAGTGTGAAAAATCTGCTTAATTTTCTTAAATAAGGCTAAACTATCCAATAAATTGCTCCTATGTTTCTCCTTTTGCCTCAACTTAGACATGTGTTTTGTTCACTTTCAGTGCTCATGTACCATTATCTATTCATCATTATCTAAATCCTTGTCAGAGAGCAGAGCTACAGCCTGCAGGACATACTGGAAATGAATGGTCATTGCACATACCTTTGTGGAATTCCAGATTTTAAATATCCATCTACACGTCTAATGTCTACTCCAGAAAATAATTTGTTTCCCAGCACTGTGCCAGTGCAGGCATCCACCACAATAGTAAGTATTCCATTATCTTTGAAGGAAAACATGGTATCATTGACCTGAATAGGAAGAAAAAAGAGAGAGAAAAGGAAGTTAATATGAAGCAAACAGCAATTCTACTGCACTCAGTGTTAATCTTATCCTAGTCTAGACACAGTAATTTCCTTATAAATACTTGCTTCTCTCTACCATCTCTTCAATTTTCCCTTTGAAAGGAGACTGCTTAATGGGACTTCGGAAATTGCATGGGAGTCTTAAGTCTGTAGCTTCTATAGGAATATTGCACCTTCCAGCTGACTTACTACCTGCCTCATTCATTGCTCCTGCTTTGGGAAGCTAAAATTCAGATACTGAACGCCCTTGACAATAATACAGTTAATTGATTCCTGCAGCAGGCTAGCTCCAGCCCAGTCTCTTCCCACTGAGTGCTCTTACTGCTTTGGATATGGCACACACATTCCTGGAGAAGTTTGCAGCTGCAAAGGTTAAGCTGCTCATGTGTCATGATAACTGAAGGTTCAGTCAGGCCATCAGTGCCACTGCAGAATGTGAGGCATGTGCAGACCAAGCTCTGTGGTGTGAGGGTGTCTGCAAATGTTATTTCACCATCATGTGCAAGTCTACTTCAGCATCTGAATGGAAAAGCGAACTAAACTACTTTTTATACAGTATCACATCACTGGGCTTATCTGGGCCACATCAGAACAAATACAGAAATCTACTGACTCTTTAGTAATAGCCACTTAGAGGACTTTAGCAAAGCTTAATGGCTTGTGTGACCCATCCCATTAAGTTGCTAATCTGTTTGCACAAGGACAATTTCAATGAAATGGATTTAACTAACAAATTGGTTATGTGTTCTGTTTATTTCCAAAACCAGCCATAACTGTATACCAACACAGATTAAACATGAAACTGAACATTTTAAACTCTAAAGGGAACATTTTTCTCTTCAGCAGGTAGGATTCAAATACAAAAATGGAGCTTTGAAGCCTCACTTTCCAAAGTTGAAACACCAGCTTTTTGACTTTGTTTTTTAAACAATGAACCAATCTTTTCATTCAAGTGAAGAAAACTGAGGTCTGCATTATGTAGAGCTGTACATCTGTTATAATACAAACTGCTATGGTGATATTTAAGAAGAAAATCATAAAGAATACTTACATATATAAATGCTTGCTGACCTTTGCTTGACTCTTTTTCATCAGATGAATTAATCTGCACAAGGAGGTAGTTTTTGTGAGGATCACTGGTGAATACCATCTGGATATCAAACAAAAAAGTTAAGTACACATACTGATGTTTCTTCAACACTTTATCATGCCAGTTTACAACAGACAGCCCGTGCTCCAAAGCAAATGTATCCATTTGTCAGCAGCATTATTTATGGTACTAGTAATCCTAATAAATATAATGATACATAGTGCAACCTATTTCATCCCATAATTTCAATATTTTTCTCAGTTTGTATAGCTGCAACAATTTAAAGTTCATGCTAATAAGCAAAGATTCAAACAGAAAGAAGGCTGGCCATCTAGATCACTGCAGCAAAGCTCTCCATGTGGCACAGACAATACTGCAGTGCAAGACACCAATCCACCTACGTCCCTTTTCTGTAGACTTGGAGCAAGAGTTGAACAAAAGAAGAAAAAAACCCCTGAAACCTTTGTGCTACAGAAAGGACCTCAAGCCTTCAAGGAGTCCAAGAAGATAACAAGCAAATTAAAAGATTAAATTAAGCAAGATTAACCACTGCAAATTGCTAAGTGCAGTATTCTGTGCTGAAAGACTGAAATTTGGACTTGAATTGAGTAGACAGCATCACCAATTTAACAGTTCATGAAAGTTTCTGCTTATTTTATTTTACCTGAGTTGTGCCACATTTTTTACATGGTACAGTAGTTTTTTCTGGCATCTGCTTTATGACGGCTGGTACTTGGTAGTACTTTGGGTAAGCTTTTGCCATGCAATTACTTATCCCTTTTGATGAATCTTTGGTCACAATCTTGATCCTTTCACATCCCTGAGATGAGCAATAACTGTGACCATCCCTATTATATTTGGCTTGAAGAAATAAAAATAGTAATCTACACAGAAAGGGGAAAAATAATACAAATTAACCGGTGAAATACAGGTATTTATATTCAATCTTAACAGTTGTAGTTCATGATTTTCAGAAGCAGAGAAACCACAGTTTTCACTTCTGTACTACTATCTAAATGTTTCAAAGTATTTACAGTTTACTAGAGTTATCTAAAATTCCCCACAATTAAAGGAGACATCAATATAAATGCAGATGCTTTGCAGAGAAGAACCAGTCCTCAGATCAGTGGCTTGCAGGAAACAAAAACCAAATTGCAGAGCACAAATTTTTTCCTTGATCACAGATCTTTGCAGACACACAGCAGAAATACTCAGTTTCACCCAGCAGCACTGGAGAATACAGTTGTGCTGCTTCAAATGCCTGGAAATGCAATTTAGGGTGTTGTGTTCAATAATGTTCACAGAAGACTGGTAGTTCTTCTATTACATATTAGACTGTTATCAGAGCAGCTCTTACACAAAGCAATATAAATGTTCAAAACATTCATTTGTGTATTTATTACAGACAGGCACAGCAGCAGGTAATGGAACAAAATAAATAAGAGAACAAATTATAAATTTAGAAGCAACATTTGCAAAACACACAAGTGATGTACATAGGACTTAACTTATTCAAAGTTGACTTTATCTGAAACCTCTCAGAAGGGTCTTAGTGACCTCTGTCAGAAGTACTTCTGAAAGAGAGACTAGGACTTTTGAATTCTTTTGAGACAGCTGAAAACAGATTAGGATTTTCAGAAATATAATTTTTAAATGTTGGAAGATAAAGCTTCTTGGAAATTTTTAGAATTTTTAGTTTAACAAGAAAATACACATTTTCTCTGAAGACTAAGAAATTAAATCCTAAAAGGCAGCACACAGATACTGTATTTTCCCCAGACATAGGGTAGGAAATATCTTTGGCAACTGTGGTGCTCTTGAAAAGTATTTCAATGACAACCACAGTACTTTGGAGATTTAAAGACACATAAACATTCTTCCAAAGGGTTTTGGGGTCCTTCTCAACAGCTTTCCTCTTATGCAGGTGTCTCAACCAGCTACTTTTAACATTATAAAACTGGACATTTCAAGGTTAAACAACATCTTCCAGTAGAGTCAAATTACAAGAATTACCCAGTACTGTTGTCAAAGTAAAACCTCTTGTCTGATCGATTCTTTTCAAGCTCCATCATCGAAGATACAGGCGTGTAGCGCTCCACCTTGCTTGACAGAGCAGATGACCGCCTTTGAAAGGCTTCCAATACTATAAGAAAATCTGTCTTTGGTTGGTAACAAAGACCAACACGAATCCAGTCATTCCTAAAACCAAAATAAAATGTATGAGTCCTCGTACGAACAGTTTAGGTGTCAATACAGAGCAAACAGATTGCTCCAAGAAAAAGAAACAGGAACACAAAAAGCTCCTAAATCCCCAACCAGATGATTGAATCTGCACAGACTTTCATTAAACACTTTTGTAACTCTGATTCTCTCAGGATATATCTGATTATATACTTCAGAGATATTTAATAAGTTTATCTGCCAACAAAATCAGGTATGATAAGCTATTCAACTGCAATTCTGCAAACTTTACTATTTGTACATTTTCTTCTCCAAAGGTGTTTGCTTAAAGACAATGTACTGGACAAGTGTTTAACTTCAGGCGCAGGTCTATTCATACTTAGTATCTGTAATTACTTTTCATACTTTAGTATTTGTAATTATGAAAAAAATCCCAAACCCAAGCTCTGGTCTTCCAGATGGCTGCAAACTCATGCACAGTAATTCTGTAGGACATAACTTCAGTACTGCCTTATTGATCAAAGCCACAAAAGAAAGTAAACATACTTGTTGAAGTTAATGAGATATAGATATGTGACATTTGGAGCTCTTCCATTCCAATGTATTGTATAGCCCTTTTGGAGCATCACTACTGGCTGGTATTGCTGAAAGGCAGCTGCTCTCTGATTAATACCTCGAAGAACCATGGGATTGCCTGGATACTCATCTCGGACAATAGTCATGGAAAGATTCTGTCCATTCCAGGTTTGGACATAAACCTACATGATATTAAAGAGGGTGACAAGAGGTAGATTTGGTCTCTTTGCAAAAGAAAATGAAATAGTGAAGCACAGTCAGTACGTTATTAACCAAAATGCTGTAATTTGAGGTTCTGAGTTATGTAGTACACAGATCTCTCCTGAATAAAAGTACTATCTAAAAAACTATTATAAATTTTTCCCATTTTACAGACCAAAAAAGGTATGTAGGAGAAAAAAAAGAATCAGCTATGACACTTGGCCACACAGAACAGGAACCAGAATGGGAATCAAGCCTGTAAGACTTGTATTCAGAAGGCAGTATTTAACAGCTCCAGGAAACAAAACAACAAACCAAACCCCTTAAAATCCACTCTGTGAAAAAAAAGGAGACAGAACTTGAGTGGAAGAAGACACCTTCAATGCAAAAATGTTTTAGCAGATACTGCTGCAACATAGAACTCTTGGCAAACATACATGTTTATATTTATCTTGCAGCACCTAATACTGTATCCTGAGTCTGCTGAGAGGAAGCATGATACATACACAACTGGCTGAAAAGTGTAATATTAATAAAAGCATTTTTAAAAGGCAAAAAATTTTGAAATCTGAACACAGGTAATTTTGTATTTCTTACACTACCTGACTCTGCAAAGAGTTCATATTATAGATTTGCCCCAACAAAGCCAAAAGTACTAGCCTGTGCATAGTTCCCACTGCAAACCACTCCACTCCATTCTGTGATATTAATGCATTTGGGGTGTTGAATCAAGTAATTATCCATTCGGCCCACATAGGTATCTCTGTAGTCAGTCACTGAACCATCTAGATCATGAAATATTGAGTTCTTGTCACCATCCAGATCTCCTTCTTCAAACCAGGGACCAGGCTTTCCAAAGAAGGCTTTCAAAGAAACCTGACAACAACAGTAAAATTTTTTTTTTTCCCCAGGTGAAACACAGACTAACGTTTGTACATTTGCAGAAAAACAGAAATTTGACAAAGCTGATTAAAAACTTCAAGGCAAAGATAGCAGAATCTTGCAAAACAGACATGCTGGGTAATGGCTCAGGTAGTAGGCTCAGACTACCTCTTGCTTCTGAACAGTGTTAGTATTTACTGCATGAAATTAATTACTAAGGTTGTACCAAACTTTAAAAAAATTTCCTTTCAGCTTTACCGCAAGCCATGAATCATTTATTGTAACATATCCTACACCTCTCTTTGTACTGGCTTTTTGCTCAGGAGACAAAGGATACACTCTGGGTGAACTCCAGCCAGGATAAAAACTCTGGAGTAGGTATGCATAGAAAGGATGACCTACAGCTCTTGTCTGTGTATGTTAAATACAAGAAAAGAAAACCATTTACAAGGCTTAAGGGAAACTTGTAATAAACTTACGTTTGGACCAAACTTCACAAGAGAAATGTTATTTTTTGGAGTCATCTGCCATGGATTTTTCATCAAGAATCCAACTGCACTGGTAAATCTATCTGGAGTTGGCACAAAGTTTTTGAATGTGCACTTGGTAAGGTGAATAGGTCCATCATAAATCTGAAAGCCTCTGACTGGAAATGTCCTGTTGATGCAAGCAAATATTTATACCATCCTGTAACAAAACGCATGATATGCTTGAATCTGTGTCAAATACATTTCCTCTCAGAGAAATCAAGAAAGCAACAATTAGAGAACGACTCGCAAGATAGATTTTAGTAAAGGAAATATGGCTTCTGCGCTTCTCTAATGAGTCAAAAAATCCCCCACTCTTAAATTTTCCTGTTAGCAGAGATATCACTGGCCATTCACAAATGTGCCCCTTTTCCAATATGAGAAATACAGCAGAAAAGTAATACCACCTACTCTTTGATTGATCACAGCAACTGGAAGTGACTGTAGACTGGAGGAAAGCAAACATCACTTCTAACTTGAGGAAGAAGGAACCCAGAGAAGAAGGAAGAAGGAACCCAGAGAATGGCATGCTGGTAAGGCTTAGCTTGACCCCCAGGAAGATTATGGAGCAGCTAATCCTAGAAACCACTTACAGGTGCCTGAATGACTGGAAAGTCATCAGGAATAATCAGCATGGATTCACCAAGGAGAAGCTGATAAACTTCTGTGATGAAATGACTGGCCTGGTAGCTTGAGGGGAGAGCAGTGGACACAGTGTACCAAAACTGCAGTTACAGACTTTTGACACTGTGTCCCATACGATCCTCATGAAGTATGGGCTGGATGAGAGAACAAATAGCTGGGCCCAGAAGGTGATGGCATAGTCTCCTTGGAGACCAGTAACTGGTGATGTACCCCAGGGGTCAATACTGAGTCCAGTCTTGTTCATTACCTTCACTAGTGATCTGAATGATTAGGCCAAGTATAGTCTGTGGGCCAAGTTTGCAGAGGGCACAAAACTGAGTGAAGCAGCTGATGCACCAGAGGGTTGTGCCAACATCCAGACAGACCCTGACAGGCTGGAGAAATGGGCAGATGGGAACCTCATGAAGTTTAACATGGGGAAATGCAAGGCCTTGCACATTGGGAGCAACAACCCTTTATGTCAGTGAAAATGACCTACGGGTCCCAGCGGAAACCAAATTAACCGTAAGCCAAACAATGTGCCTTTGCCACAAAGAGGCAAAAGGTATCCACGGCTGCACTGTGAGAAGTGTTACCAGCAAATTCAGGGGAGTGATACCGTTTTTTTCAGCATTGGTGAAGCAACAGCTAGAGTGGTTGTCCCCAGTACAAGGCAGATACGGAGATACTGGAGAGTGCAGCAAAGGGCCACAAAGACAATTAAGTCCCAGGAGCATCTCTCATGGGAAGAAACACTTGGAGACATGTTCAACTGGGAGCAGAAAAGGCTCAGGCAGGAATCTCAATGTATAGCATCGTCTGAAGGGAGGGTGCCAAGAAGATGGAGCCAGGCTATTCCCAGTGACAAGACCAGGAGCTATGGGCACAAGATGAAACACAGGAAGTCCCTGCTAAACATCAGGAGAAACTTTTTCACTGAGAGGGTGACTGAGCACTGGCACAAATTGCCCAGGGAAGTTGTGGAGAATCCATCCTTGAAGATATAGTAAAGACACTTGAATGTGGTTTTGGAACATGAGCACTAGGTGACATTTCTTGAACAGGGGATTTGGACAAGATGACCTCCAGAGGCCCCTTCCAACCTCAGTGGTTCTGTGATTCCACTCAACAAGACTGAGTACCTCATATCACCACCACATTAACTTCTCCCCTTTAAATGGCTAAACAGCAAAAAGCTAGGGTGCCCTGGGCCCACTTCACCCTTTGTCCTACTTGGCCAAGGATGTGAGGGGCCAGAGCTTGGAGCCATGTGGGCATGGCCAATACACTGCGCTACTTGATACCATGTTACATCATGGCTAGAAGAAGGAGGTGGGGGGAAAAGGACTCTCTCTCTCATTTCCTCAAGGGAGAGTGCTCCTTTTCCAGGGAAGCAGTGGAGTAACACTTTGTCCGCTGGGAGAAACCTGTTGGGTGCTGATGGTCTGTTGGCCATTTTGTTCCTTGTCTTGGGGGGCCACCCAGTGCCAGGTTGAGTGGTAAGCATTCTTTTAATACATAAATCACCTTCCTTCTGTATACTTTTGCTATTAATATTGTTGCTATTTCTCTTCATTTCCTTAACCTCATTGTTTCCAGTAAACTGTTCTTATCTCAGCTCGAGATCTCTGCCTTTTGTCTTTCTCACCCGTGGAGGTGGGGAAAGGGGAGTGGCTGCATGAGGCTCAATTTCCAGCTGGGCTTAAACCAAAAGTCTTCTTTCCTATCCTGTGGCAAGAGTAGGACTTGGTACTATGTTAAACAAGCATCAGTGTAAGTCAAAGAGAAATGAGAAGAATCATGGTCACAAATTGTGATTTGTCACAGACAGACTGCAGTCTATAGTCCCAAACTGACCTTTGAAATTCTTTTACCTGAAAGCTCTCTTCCAGACCCAAATATCTTTTAAGACTAAGGTTTCATTTAAGTAGGAAAATTTAAATTGCTACAGAATAGTAACCTGTGGAAGCATCAGATGAACCTGCCTCAGCAAAGGTGAGAGTGACACAGCTGCACACATAGCATTAAAAAAAAAGATAGCATCACTTTCAATGGAGTCTTAATCTCTCACAGCTCAACCATGAAGTCTTTACATCTGATACAGAGAGTATTTCTTGTATTTCTACTCCCTTCATTCATGACATACTTACCGATTTCTAGGCAGAGTGCGTGTCTTGTTGTCTATTCCTCCAGTTCCCACATATTTATTTTGTCCACCTTGAAACCCGTAATTCTTGCTCTCCCCTATGAACAGAGACTCTGATACCTCCTGGCTGGCACCTTCATCATTTGGGAAGCTCCCATCACTATCAAAGCAACATCAGAGATAAGTCTTTAGCCACAACTCTCCAGCAGATGGTAATACCAAGGCTACTTTTACTTCTCTAAGAGTCTTCCTCAAGCAAAGCAGTATAGACTTCATGTACAATACACAAATAAGATTTAATCATTAACATTAATAGAGGCTAACTCCTTGAAATGTTCAGCAGAGCCAAACATTAAAATTTCTAACTCCCGTTGTAGTGCAGCACTTTTTTATTTACAGCCCACTTTTGCAATCTTAGAACCAGTTTGTCATAATCTAAATAGCAGCAATTTTAGCTCACTACCCAAGTTACTTGATATTTTCATTAGAAAAAGGCCTTACCCCAGCTAAATGCTCACCCCCTTTCTTTTCCATTACTCACTTTCAGCTGGAAAATAAAATACTGCCCAAGGAATCATGCACTACCAAGAATACCTGGATAAATATAGCCTTTCTGGTAAAGAGGCAGCAAACTGTGGTGTAAGCCAAGCACAGGTTGAACTAAAGTGGAAACTTTGGCAGCTGTGCCAGTTTACAGCCTCTATAACATCATCTGCATGACTGGAAATACAACCTGGCCCCAAACCGAAACTGCAGCCTTATGAAAGTATTTATATTAATTTGAATAAATACATGTAGATTTTCTAAGCTTCTAAGCAAGGAAACACAGAAACTATTAACAAAGTACTCACCTAGCAAATGTCAAACCTATTCCATTGTCTGCAAACCTACAAGAGAGCCCAAAGCATCAGTTGTTTTTTCTGAATTATCCTACAATTGGCTAATATAAGAGCACATCCTGCTATGCATTGAAAAAAGCTTGACTTTTTCTATTAATGGAACTTACAACCACCACACACTTAACTTTTCTAAAAGCATTGTTGTAATTAAGTGTTAAGTAATTAAATAATTTTCTACACATTTTAAGCAGGACTTGAGAGCTTCAGGGAGACAACAGAAATCCCAGTCTGAATTGACTATCTTTACCAACTCTTAGGCTTCTTTTTACTACAGTTGTTTTTTTGCTGTTTAAGGCAGGTTCTCATCTAATCACATATAAACTTATTTGAAGTAATAGGATGGTATGAAAGCTGGTCATGATATTGAGAAGTTCCTCAAGTTAACCATCAACCCTCTCCTACAACCCTGTTCTAACGTCCTTTCATAAACAAAGCTTCGGGGAAAACTTAACAGCATGCAGCTGTTTGCTTCCGAATACCTACCCAGAGTTTTGAATGAGGATATCCCCTCCCCTGACCCAGGCCCCATGATCATTGTTTTTGAAAGAGATTAATCTGTCAATCAGAGCAGCAACTCGGGGCTTTTCAGGGTCTGCATCTTGATGAGGTCGAAACCTGGGAAAGATAAACACTCAGTACAAGAAAACTTTTTATTTTACATGTGCCATATATGTTGCTCTGAGTAAGCCTGCAAGATAAACACTCATCTGATGGGCAAATTCCACTCTGTTTCATGTTTGGAATGAAAGAAGCTAAAATCAGGTACAGGTCTGGCTCTCTATTACTAGAAAATCACTAGTCTTTGGGATATAATGAAGCAGGAACCTGAAACTTCTCTTTTCCAGTAACTCTCACAGGCTCTTGCTCAGTCTCCCTAAGTTTCTTTAGCTGCCTTTAGCCTCCCTTTATCCCATTTTTCTTTTTGCCCTCCCCACTTGTACTGAAGCATTAATGTAAAAGTTTGATGAAGGGAATTAAAAGCTCCTTGGAAGGACACACAGGGCTGACATTAGTTACGCAAGCACAGTCTGGACATTTGTATAACTGGTTCTTCAAATGTTTCAAACTCTTCTGACATACAGGAGTGCTTCCTCTTTAGGCATGCCTGAGACTTTTTTTTTAATTGAATTGCAACAAAGATGGTCTTGTACAGTAAATTATGACTGGAATCTAGTTTACATAGTAGGAAGAAACAGTCTGATTAAGAACTGGTGACATTTTCAACTTCATTGTCCCCAAGACCCCAGAGAAAAAAGTAATACATTTAAAAAAATTGCAAACAAGCATTTTGAGTGGGTAAAGATGTCTGCTGCCCCAATCATATAAAATGTTTTTGTTCAGATTTGGATCTGCCCCCTCCCCATCCAAGGGAGAAAGGGAAAGTAGGTAAATATTAGGTTTTGATAGTCTCAGTCTTCTCAATTAACACTTAAACCCCTCCAGTCTGGTTCCATGTACAATGATTAGGGGCGTCACGTAGTTATGCAGTGCCTCATTCCTTTTGCTTCTGCTATGAAACACAACCCCATCTCATGCACTGAGTTTCTTGCATCCTCAACACACTACAGGCTCTCAGAGGGCATTTTGACCCTCTCAAGTTCCTCTTGACTACTTGTAATGACTGAGGTAAACCACAAGGGTTATATGGGCTTTCTGTCAAAACACAGAACTAGCAGGTTCATTTCCAAATTATGAAGTATTGAGCATCATCAAAATTTGGAACTTTCCTCTTTCCATCTGCAGCAGTCACTTAACTGTCCTTGTCCTAAACACAGGTCAGTTGAAAATAAAGATAATCCTATGACCCATATTTTCAGTGCTAATGCTTAGTTGACACAATAAAATATTGACAGATAGAGTTATCCAATGCTTTCATTTAACCACTATCCCAGGCTATTTTATTTGAAGCTCAGGACAAGACTAACCAGGCACAGTCTAACCTGGAACTTTCCTAGACTCTCCATTACTTTCTCTCACTTTGTAAACTAAAGAAAATGTGGTTGATTGTACCACCTCTGCAAAGAGCCTCCAGTAGAACTGTACCACAGAGCTATGACTTCCAAGTCTAGAAGGAAAGGCAGAAACATTCAGCAGTAGGAAAGGCGAGTGGATGGATTACTGAAGCCTTTTTCTAACCATTAGCTAAAACTGAGTCATAAATCAGAAGATCATGTTTTAAAGGATTCTTTTCCTATTAGCAGGAAGTCCAGAAAACATTTTAAGCATGACAGTAGAGTATGTTTAGAACAATGTCTTCTAAGAGGATGAAAACCATCCTGAGCAAAAGCTCAGAAGAAACCCAAATCCTTTAAGAGACACCATCTCTGTTGTTTCCAAAACAGATGAATAAATAAGGGAAAAGAACATATATGAACTTACTATTTGGGTATAATTTATAAATTATTTTATTGCTTTAAAAGGGTTTTTCCCCATATGAGAGCAGTCTCAAAACTTTGTCATTTTTCACTCATTTGAAAGAAAATATCCTTTACCTTGCATTGTTGTCCAAACAAAGATATTCTCTGGGATCATCAGCACTGGCATTAGTTGTTTTAACACCCTTATCAAGGAACAAACCAGCCTGAAATAAGCAAGGAAAGAAAATTCATACTATCCAAAACTAAAGATAGAGTAAACATGAAATTTTTAAAATTTAAGCTTTGCATTCCATACATATTAGAAACTCTTAGATCTTTCAGTTTGGCTTTAACTGGGATATTGTCTAAGGGAAAACTAGCTGATTAATATAATAAACCAGTCTGTGCTAAAAGGAAAGGAATTATCTGTGATTAAAAAAAAAAAAAAAGAAAATGATCAAAGTTCACTTCTAATTTCTTTCACAACATCTATTTAAGGTTTTCCATTTATTACCAGATGCTGTTCTGGAAAATCTGGAAGCCAATCTTGTGGCGAAATCAAATTATTCTCATAAATGAAAATAAATAAATAAAGGAAAACTCAAAACCCACTGTGAAAAAGCCTTTGTATTTCACTTTAAAACTAAACTACCTGTAATACTAAAGATTATTCTGGTCCAAGCAGTCACAAGCTTGAAACTCAATAATCCAGTATGAAATAAATTACTTGAGAAAATAATAGCATGAGGAAGCATTTGGGCTCTTTTACCTGAATTATATACAAATACTTACACTACTTTCACCTCTGATCCAAATTATGATTATAATTGAGTCTTACACACAAGCAGATTCTCAGACCTGCTGGTGGAGTTCTCTTTCAACACGGAGTTTTAGCACACAAACTGCTACCCTTGTTTAAAGATGATACTAGCTGAAACTCTTTTCTTCACAATGCACTTCCCTATTCAGTATGTTTTAATTCCAATCTGAAAAAAATGCCCTACGGTCTCAAACACACTGTTAACACAGCTTCCATAAAACATTGCATCACTTCTTGGTATCCCAGACAACCAACTGTCAAGCAACATCGGTTCCACTTGGCAAAAAAAAATCCAATAATGATTCTATGAGGTTTCATTAAACTGTGAGACTCTCCTGCAGCAACCAACCACAAATAAGTACTTATTTAGAGTTAGGTGGCTTTGTAAATGTCATTGTATTTATATATACACACAGCAGCTAGATTCCAAATGAAATACTTTAAGGACTTCAGCTGAAGTGAAACTTCAGCTGAGATGTGGAAAAGATTTGAAATTCATACTAACAAAACACTCCTCAATGACTGTAGGCTGAGAACTCCATAAGATAACTGTTGCAAATAACTGAGCTCCTGAAGGCAATATTGAAGCTTAATCTCTAGCCAGAGACTGCGTCACCATGTGCAAACACCTGAGTTACTATACACTGGAGACTCAGAAAAAGAAGTTGGAGCTACTGTAGCAAGCTATTAGATGAATCCTTACTATAATAAACTTTGATTCTTCAAGGATCAGCTTTCTTCAGAGTAGGAAACAAAGCTATAAAGAATAGCATCTGAAATGCTACTTCAGAGAAAAAGTATTTTATTAGAAGTATTAATTGATTTTAGTTGTTTGTATCTTACAAGGATCTGAAACAGCGAATACTCAAAATGCAACTAGAAAATACACCCACACTGATTATAAATTGTTCTACAGTAAAGTTCAAACACAGCACAAACTCTCTCCTAATCAGCTTAAAATGCAAACAGACAAGTTCTAATATAGAATACTGAGAAATAAAAACTTCACTTTTTTTTTTAAATAACATACTACATTACCTTAAAATTAGAATGAACCCTGTTGTTATAGAAGATTCCTAGAGGTGTAAGCTCTGATTTGGTTTCAATGGCTAAACTATGAGAATCTCCTGTAGCAACCCTGTGGAACAAATACCATATTCCAGCATCCTGCAAGAGAGCAGAGAATAATATTACTTGTAAGTGATTCTGATACTACTATTGGTGCTGATACATCTATGCACAGAAAAAGTGTACAATAAGTTGAACTTGGTATTTTCAGTAAAGAAGCAAATAAAAACATAGCCCAATAGAAGTGCACCCAATGGAACATATATTTTTAAAATAAAGTCTCCAAACAACTATTTAATCAGTGAAAAAGTGGGATTTTGCAAATAAGGCTATATTCTAGTGGACAACATGAACTAAAAAGTGTTTTACTTCTCAGTGAAGCCCTTTAACACCACATATCTAGTATTTCAAAGCAGAAAAGTGTCCAAGTTAATGTAACTTTTGTATTTCAGTTATGCCATCCCACACACTAGATTTTCCTTTACTAGTAGAGAATATTATTCACAGTAAGATACTCAAAATAATTCCTCCTCTCCTTATTGTTCCAGTCTGTTAAGGTTGGTTCATCCTTGCTCCCATGAAAATTTAAATGGCACAGCCAAAAAAACCCACAAGAGCTTTCAGAAGACAGAACAAAAGCACATCAAGAAATCTGGCCAGTTCGGGGCACTGTGCCAATAACACTCAGTAATAATTTTAGTCTCTGTTCATTTTCTATACTTTAATATCTCTGCTCTTAAAGAAGCTAGATTTATCTGCTAAATGAGACCCACAAAATGTCCCTTTCAGTGACATGAGCAGCTTGTCATGAATTACACCCATACATCTGTGTTCTCAAGATGTGACATCATGACAACACCTGCACAGCAGACACCTACAGACATGAAAAATTGTGCCTGACCACAGGCTGTGTGCCCTTAAAAAAAAAAAAAAATCACCCAACAAGACACATTAAAGGGTTAAATGGTAGCTAAAGACACACTGAGTGCTCCATCTCATGAGAAACAGTCATCAACCTTTTCAAGAAACATGGATAAAGCAAATTCACCCTGGCTTAAAAGACTTCATGCATTTCATTCCAAGAATATACTAATTTTCCAAGCAGTACTGGAAAATCTACTTTACAGTAACATTCCCATCCCAGTGTGTAATGATGATGCACTGACGTTTCTGGTGATTAACCATTACAAAGCAAATATGGATGTTCCATTAATAAAAATACCAAAAAATCTTACCTCATATAATTAAGTACAGATCTGTGCTTGGCAGACTCAAGTTAATTTTATCCAAAACACCCCCTGATGCTTGAAAAATAGACTTAGACAAACTTAAAAGCTGTTTAAGCATCTGCAAGCATTCAGAAATATGAAAAAGGGGTCGTTTTTTTCTCTTCTCTCATACGCACAAAAACAAAAGAAACATCTATTGCCTCATATGCACAAAAACAAAAGAAACATCTATTGCCTATACAGCCTTACAATAGGCTTAACTGCATAATTAAGGACCTGGGGGAGGAATGGAATTATTTCGTTGTGAATTGCCCTAGTTTATACCAGCAAAAGCTCTATAGTGCAGAGTTTGTATGAACACAGTTGAACTATACTGTTTTTGAAACACAGCAAGCTGTGGTCCCTTTTTCCTAATGAGTTTACATCCATGCAAGGGAGGTGTATCAGAGCGGCTAAACTTTGCAACAGACAAAAGTTTTTTCAGTTTTTTTGCTCCTGTCAGGCACATCCTGCTATTTTATGAGCATACCCACACGTATATGCACCTTCTCCAGGTTAAGTAAGGGTGGCCTGTCCACCCGAGTCACAGTCGGTATTATGTTAACTGGTGTTATATTGACGCGTCAGGAATCCATGCCTCGCGGCGTGTGAGGAGCAGGATTTTCATAGTCTGGCTCGTCAGCAGACTCGGGCACAACCAAGGCTACCAGTGCCATGGCCCTGTACGACATGAGGGCTACGTTCCTGTGTAGGCTTGGACCATATTGGGACATCTACTGGGATGAGCTACATAGGCAGAAAAAAACCTTGCAGGACTTAAGCACCAGATCAAAGAAGCTGTTTAACTTAGCTTTAGCCTTTAATTTTAGGCAATGCCTAAACTAGGTATATTACATAAAGCAGGCGAAATAGAAAAACATTCTGCTGGCCAGAAAAGAACTAGTTTAATTTGGTAGGGGCATCCAGATCCTTCCTAGTGGCAAACAGTCAAATAGCAAAGTTTGTCATAACAGACAGAAACAAACCCACAACAATAAAAGCAACAAAAGTTAGACCACACAAAAAGCAGAATAAAATTTTCTAGTTTTTTTTAATACTCTAGTTATTTCAACTCAGTTAAGTATTTTGATATTCTATTTATTAATAACAGTTATCTGTTAATAAATAAATTACCTATTTATATAAATGCTGTTAGAGATAAATGTTATCTGTGGCTAAGAACACACAGGCTCATACTCTTCCAACACTGGAGCCTTTGCAACAACAACCAACAACATTTCCTGTTTTCTATTCCGACTGATCTCTTCAGAAAAATCCAGTTAAAAACCTTACATATCTCAGCCTCTCACCCAATATAGAACAGACTCCAGTCCCCTCCTCCACTATATGTACAGAGCTTTACTTCACAGGCAGCTATGGCAAGATACTTGAACTAATACAATGTTCAGAACAAGCAAAACCGTATCAGCAGTCACTGGGTGGAAACAACTGACTAACCACTAGCAGAAAAGAAGTGTTTCAGCTGTTTCTTACACAATGAACACCTTTTTGTAGTCAGTTTTCATTCCACTGACTACAGCTCTTGCAGAGCTGTCACTAAACTCATGACAACCTACAGAAAACACAGAAGACTCAGTATGAAATGCATCAGTTCTGTGAAAATAAAAGGATTTCTACATATACGCATCGATAACTACTGTAAGGTCTATTAACTACAAAGAAGAAGAGATCTCCTCAGATAGCCTCTGTTCCAGCGACAATGAAGATTTCTGGCATCTCTTAAATGCACATCTAGACACATCCTGCACTTTCAATGCCAATACACTGCCAAAGATAAAAAAATTCATATATAAAAAAAGGAAAATATATGTATATCTGGCAGTACATGTTACAGATTTTACAAATGCCAGTAACATGAGCAGTTTGTCATGAATTACACCCACACGCCTCACCTGTGAGCCTGCTGCTGCATTATTTATAAGATGATTGTTGGGATGAGAAATCCAAAATGTTGAAACAGCCCTGAAATATTATTCAGAAACAAGTTACTACAGAAAACCTCTAGCCCCAACAGAAATATCTCCCCTTTCTCATAAGCACATCAGAAAAAGCTAAACTGATGAAGTAACTACTTCACATTCAAAATAAAAATCACAAAACCTCCCACATCTACAAGTCAAAACTGCCCTTTTTTTAGTTCAGTGAACAGTATTGTACTTAATGTTGTGCAGATATCCCATGCAACGATAAACTGTTTTAAGAAGCTTTCACAAGAAATAAGTAGTATTCAGAAAAAACAGTGGCAATAGCTTGGGAATACGCATTTATGCAGCAGTGAAAATGTTCAATAGACTTTTAAGGCCCCAAGTATCATACGAAACAACAACATTCCTATAAACCAATTTTTTTTCTTTTATTGAAGACTAAATGCTAATTTTTATTACTATTTTTTAAATACCAATACTATGTGGACTACATTCATTAAATTATAGATAAAAATGTTTCCATCTGTATTTTGTCAAGAGGCCACCAGCAGTTTAACGGCTGTCGCTGGTTGGGTTTTACTTTTTCACCATGACATACTCACATGCAGTCTGTGGCTGGCACTGGAACATAACTTCCATATACTTTATCCCTAATCCCAATACACATGCTGCTGTTTCTGTCTGTAGGTAAAAGAGTGCCTGGTTTTGTGACTAGCCCAAGGTTGTGGAACAAGGTATTCCTCTGTTCAATGCCATCTTCTATGAAGAAACAGTGACCTAGTGTGTCATAGCCAATGGTGTCCTTTATCTGCAGAAATACAAGTTCATTATGTCAGTAGTAACAGCACTTACTGAGATTTATTTGACAAATACCATCTAGTTTTACTGTCTTGGCACAGCTGCAGAGTGAAGTTTCAGTATCAGCAGCTCAGATGATTCAAGCACACAGTTTTATTTATCCCTTACAAACACACTGCTATGTCTGGAGAGCTTAGCTGCCTTACAGCTGTCTTACAGCTAGCTGCTGTAAGAATCTGAAAAATCAGAATGGTGAGAACTGTTAAAATACTATTTGCAGTAGTTTTTTTTTTCACTGAAGTAAGAAAACCATTGCTGAGCCTTGGGTTTGCAGAAGGAATGGGATTATTTTGGTGTCTAAATACTCTTCATAACATTTATTTCAACACAGTACATTTTACTCTCCTTGCACCTACCAGCAAACCATTAGTTGCATGAACAGTCACACATCTGGAAAAACAGTGATGAATGGAAAGACCTTCCAGATAAGTTTTATAAGTATATCCTCCTTTTTCATCCACATCCCCACAGAGGTGAAAGTGAACAGGGTAACTTCCAATCTGTTGCTGGCCCATTTGCTTCAATTCCACATAGGAGAGATGAACAGATGTAAAATTCTTCAAAATCTAAAAAAAAAATGAAGTCCCGAGTGAACAACCAATTATTTGCTTTTTAACCAATGGAAATTTTAAATTAATACATCATCTACCCCAGATGTACAGGAGCTAGATGTACACAGTTGTCACAGGCCATAACAAAAGTTAGAACAAACATTACTGTATTGCTCTACAAGATGCCTCACAAAAACTGCATCCTTCATAAATAAATTTCAAATTTAAATCTCCACGTGGCTAAAACAGAGGCATTTTCACCAGACATATTGCCACACTTTACTCTTTGGTCTTTACCAAGTGGCACGTTAAATATCCTTACAGGTACAACCAAACAGAAGTCACTCACATCTGGATGTGTCTGTAATGAAGCTGCACCAGCACAGTCCACCTGGGACGGGCTTGGCTGGATAAAAACCACAGAATGATGCAGGAACATGTTGAGATATCTAGTCCAGTTGAGAGCTCGGTGCTGGGTCAGCTTCATAAGACAGCTGCTCCGCACACTGCTCAGAAAATACCTCCAGTCACAGAGATGCTCATGATGTCGGTTGGTTCTATCCTTTCACTTCCCCAGCATGTGAGCATTATTTGCCTTCTTTAAGCCTGGTCCCATTGCCTCCTGTCATATCACCGTGCACCTCCAAGGACTGCTCTGGCTGTTCTGAACCCTTACCAGTACCTGAAGGCAGCAACAAGACCCCTCCCTCTCAGCTCCCTGTCACTCACCACCACATACTGCCATACACCACCTTTTCTGGACACACCCCAGTGCATCTACTTTTTTGTTGCAATGGGAACCCCAAACTGGACACAGCGCTCCAGAGAAACATCTTTATTAAGGAATATATACGAAATTACCTCACAATCATACAACTTCACAGTAAAGTTACCATGTATGAAGTAAAATCATAATGGGGTTGTACCAGTAATGCAGGAAAGAGAAAGCATTTTCTTCCACCTAACCTGCTATGAAAGCATAAACCAAGTGCAACAGTTAAACTGCAAGAAGCTAACATAAGGGGGGGAAAAGAAAAAAATCACACAAACAAAAAAACCAGAAACTGAACCAAAACAAACCCTCACTTTTTTTTTTGTAACTTCATTTCATTAACTTACCTATACTGAGTATTTATCAAAAATACCAATTTTCATACGTACTGTGTCCTCTAGGGAAATCAGTAGTATTTTTTTCCTCCTCCTCTAATTGAACTCTTCGGGTTTGCATGTCTAACATAAAGAGGGATGGTCAAAACCAGGCATCCCTCATCTCTAGCTTAGTATTGAAAAGCACCAAAATTGCAAACCAATGCCTCCCCTCACTGCCACTAAGCCCCCTTTAGGCTACTGTGCTAGTGACAGTAGGAAATCCAGGATGTTCAAAAGCTATTACATTTCTTAACGTCAAGGATCCCTCTGCTTGAGCATGTAAGATTAGCATAAGCCAAAAATGCTTTCATTTTTGTGCTGAAGTCTAGGTTTGGCAGCAAACACTCACTACTCAGAACAGTCTCCTGGGAACAATTTAACTTTGATGAGCCAAAATTTTTGTTTTCTACCTTCCAGCCAACTGAAGGTCTGCTGTATCTACACTTTTGTGGCAATCAAGGTCACACTTTGCAAGATTCACAGCTTGTCATTATCTTCTTTCATTATGTTATATGAATATAAAAGGTGCCTTGAGTCCACCTACTTTCTTCCACAAAACAAAAGCTGCCACATAGTAGGCAAGGGCTTATTTTCTTTCCCACTCTTATGTCCACCACTACGAAACTAAAATCTGTATGCAAATACATTAGAAAGAGATTTAAACTGCGATGACCACATAATGAGCACAAATATATTTGCAATTAAAATTTGAGGCCTCAAACTTCTTTAGCATCAGTGAAGCACTGCTGTTCAAATCTTTCATCTAAAAATATAAGTGAACGCAACTTTAAATACTAGTTTCTATAACACTACTTTCTCTCAGCTTAGTTTATATTCATAAACAATAAATTAGAAGCAGTTTCCTTTACATAACCTTAGTACTTTCAGATTTTTAAGAAACTAAATATAAAAACCCATGGTACAAGTCAGTTTCTTCCTTTTCCATGCCTCTCTAGTGCTCACCTCAGATGAGACAGATCTTTAGGATTCAATGCTCATCACCTGGGGAAGCAGGAAGGCAGTGAAAGGAAGGAAGAGAGATACAAGGGAGATCAAGCTTTATTCTGTAATGTTATAGGATGCACATGCATGGATGTCACTTGTACAGTTTAATCCCTGCCATACAACTTTACAACACCTGCTGGGCATTTCTAGAACAGTTTGTGCATTATACCCCTTCCTTCTGCAGACTAAGTCTTGAGGAGTTAAATCTAATTTGGGGAAAGCTGAGAACGAAGTCATTTCCACACAAAGCAATTGAACGAATTGATAGTGAGTTTTCAAATCCCTTAAAGTTTAACATTCATCTTTTTGTGCTTAATATGCCTTTATATGACAAAGTTAATTTAAAATGTTTTTCAGACCTTGATATGTCCACCAAATGTATCATAACTGAAGAACTGACACTCCTTTTCACGATAGCAGGTATTTTCTGTCTCCCCCTTTATTAGGATGTTTCTTGTAAGAACTCCAACTTCTGCTCTCATGTCCACTCCATCAATTACTTCTCCTACATGAGGAAACTGAGGGTTTTCTGTCCAACAACAAGTTTTGAAGTGGGGGGAAAAAGAAAGAAAAAAAGTCACCACTGATTAAAACCAGAATCAACTTATATAAATAAACAAGGTAACTGCGGCAACAAAACCCATGTGTTCCTCCTCCTTAACATGCTGTTCCCTTTTAGCTTTTCTTATGGTATTTTTCATTTTAATAAGAAACTAATCCTCAAAAAATATCAGCATTTTATTTGCAAGTGCATCTCAATTTCTATCAAATAGTTTGTGAACAGAAGGGGAAAAAAACAAAGAAGAGTTGAAATTAATCCAATGTATCAAACTTTTAGTGAAACACAGATGCAGACTTGCTTTAAAAGAAGAAAGATGCTGGCTGCTTAATCTGTTTCAAAGACAAATTAAGAACTGAAAGTGAAGCCAAAACACTGTTTGAAAATGCTGTATTCCTCCCTCCGAAAAGAAAAAAGGACTTGCTTTCCTAACTAAATTTCCTCTTTCTTAGATAGCTATTCTGAAGATGCATAAACTCAAAATTAGGAAAAAGAAGATAATCAGGTTTTACACTCTTCTTCAAAACCCCAACCAATTTCTTATTTAAACTGAGAAAAAAATCTGATTCTGTAAACCTTGAAAAATGCATTTATGCATTTAATGATACCCTGAATACAGACTATCACTATCTTTTCAAGGCTTAAAAAAAATGATACAAGCCTAAACTTCACAATATGAAGAAGAACTAAGAGTTATACCAACTCTGTATCTGCTGCTGAGTGTTTAAAAAGACAAGAGATGTCTGCATTCCTCTCCCTAAGGCTTAACTATTGTTTTACCCCTATATTTGACTAGCAAGTCAGTAAACCAGTGAAGAAAGAGCAACCAGGGCTCCCACAACACAATACTTTTTAGTTTTCCTTCTACAAAAAGGTGAAACCAGCTAAAAACCTAGCAAAACAATGCATGAAATAATTTCAAGACAGCACATTCTTCAGCTTGTCAAGTTTACCATTACACAGAAAATTCATTCTTTGTGGAACAAATATGTAGGGTGGCATGGGCATTTTTAGAACTGTATATATTACTATGACAAAGAAAACTTTATTGAGGGTGGCAAAGAACCTGAAACGGGCAAGCTGACTGCAAGTTTACCTCCTTTAATATCTTTTTAATAGTTTAGCTAGGATTTACTTTCCAAAAAAAAAAAAAAAAAAAGGCAAGATTTTGTATTTTATGCCATATTGTAAATCTTGTGAAAATGTTTTTTTTTTTTTTAACCTTTAAAAGCAGCTACTTTTTCACAGCACATGATTTTCAAGATGAAATAGTCTACACACACACTATTCAGTGGTGACAAAAACCTTAAATTTCATACTGCAATCTTCAAGTTAAGTTTGCTCTTTAAAACACTGTGCAAACTAAAACATACAACATGACACTTAAGAATGAAGCTGAGGAAATATCACGTTCAATAGCACTAAGCTAGCTCTGCAGCTTCACTCAAATGCGTATTCTCTGATGTATAATAAGGTAAATGCAGATATGCTTTTTTCATACGCGAGACTTCTCAGTGCAGTAAAACATATGTGAACCATGCTAACAAATGTGTGAAAAGCAAATTTCACTGCCAGAAAGGCAGACAGACTGACAGTCCCTTAAGGCACAGGTGGGCAGGGAAGTCTGAGGGCATTGACAGAAAACTTCCGAGAATGAAGAAGGAGAAGAGCAGTTTAAAGAAGAGGAAGTTGCACTGTGAAGAAATTAACGGGGCAAAACCGGATTGAGAAGAACACCCATGAGCTGCTGCAAACTAACACTGTGAAACAACACGCATTAGTTTGTGCTACGCACTGATGCTGCAGCCCACCAGGAGTGAGAGGTAAAGCTCCAGACCAGAAGCTGGAGGATGCCAAGGAGGAGGGCGGCAGCATGGAGCAGGTGTGGAGCAGCAGAAGGAAAACAGAGACGCCAGCACAGCTGGCAAGCCAGTCCCCTGGGAGACTCTTGCGATGCCAAGCAGAATGACTCAGATAATAAAAAGGAAATGGTCAACAACACGCATGACCATTTAGTTGTGCATCACACCCAAAGGAAAAAACAGATTGCAAGTACTCGGGGATATCCTGTGAGAGCAGCATCTTGGAAGGACCACTTACTTTATAACCATTTTGTTGGGGAGGTGGTAGAAAGGAGACTGAGGAAAAGGAGAAAAAAAGAAACAAGATACACGTTCACAGACTGCAATTTTCTTTTTTTCTTCCTGCTTTTACTTCTACTTTTTTAACAACAACAGAAAAAATTATAATGATAACAGTTCAAAAGATGAGAATGACACTAAAGGCAAGGGAAACAGTAATGACCACAACAGCTATTCAAGTATGTATAAAGAGAACTTGGGAAAAGACAGAAAGGAGCCAGGGAAGGAAAACAAGCCTAACCCTATTGGAAAAAAAAAATAAGGCATTCAATGAGCCTGGGAAAAAATGAGAAAGAAAAGTTAGCATGGTGAGCTGTGAGGCAGACCTGACACACAGAGCCACTTCATAGCAAAGAGAATTACACATCCGTGTATATGGCAACAAAGCCATACAGCAACTGGAGAAAGGCTGCTCTTTACTGCTTCCACTGCAAGGGCCTGTCCAGCAGCAAATACATATTTCACACCGATCTTCATGCAGTGACTGCTCTCATACCTTTGACTTTAACCTGATGCTTGTTACACTCTGGGCAGGGAAGGAGGGTGAATTCCTCTGTCTGATACATCGAATAGTCTGTGCTCGCAACCACAATCCTGTCTCCAGGCTCCCAAGTACTAACATCATCCAGAAGGTTCAGTACTACTCCACCCACCGCTTCCACCTGGAAGCCTGATATTGGGACACCTAATTAAAAAAAAGAAAAGGAAACAAATATAAGATTATATTCACCTTCATATGAAACCATTCTCAAGGTGATACTAATAAAATATGTATGAGATTTTGCAGGCCACAAAACCCTCTAAAGTACAACTCTGACCTCAAACATGCCAGTGTGAGATGCCTTTACAGCCTGTTTACCTATTGGATCTCAGCTGAAACAAAGGGAAAAGACAGAACTAATGGTGACAGGAAAAACCTATGTTTGGGGGTTTTTTGGTCTTTTTTTCCCCAAAAAACCCTAGTATCATATGGCACTAATTTGTAGGTCCAGCTACCTCTGCTTGTTTCAAGTGACATTTTTTTGCCATTTGAAACTGTACAGATGTAAACAAGGACCTGGAAAACAAAGTAGAGGACTTTCTTTTTTAAGCACAACTAATAGAACAGTTTGGCAGACTAAATTACACACACATGGAATTTCATTAGCTTATGATGAATGTGCCCAAGTTCAGCTGCTTTTGCCAACTCTTGAACCTAATTCTACAGCACCAGTAAGTAAAAGATGCATTTTGATAGATTATTTCTTTTTTAAATGTAAGTCCATATATTTTCATGGGGCTGTAATGAACAGTAAAGGGGTAGTATGAAATAGCTCAACTACTTAACAAATAAATTCATGAGTACCATAAAAAAATTGAGGAAATCACAGTAGCGTTCAGTAACTCTAAAAACATACAGAGATGATTACCCATAAAAACTCAGATCAAACATAGCTTAAATTTAAAAAGAAGAATAAAGGATAAAAGCAAGCAAGTGGCAAGTCTTCTAGCTTTTTATACCACAGATTCAACTTTGTATCTGAACAGCTGTCTGAAGTTCAGGACTCTAAGAGCAATAGAAAATTGTAACAAGAATAAAACATTTCTTCTGGCTTCCATTAAGTTTTTTCTTTTTTAGTACTATAATCAACATCTAAGAAGCTTAGATTTAAAACATCCATGACTGCCAAATTACTAAAATAAAAGTTTCAGAACTTACAAGACTCCTACCTTTATCTAAATATACTAAAATTTAAGACTCAATACTATGCTGCTCACATACTGTATACAAACAGTGAGAAAATAGGTAGTACTGAAGAACTGTGTCCTCCTATTTCATCCATAGCAAGAAAATGCAACTTACAGCAGTACTCAAAAATTTAAATTGCAACCAGCAGTTCTAGTGAAAAAAAAAAGCACATAAAGTATTTTTTTTTCCCCCAACTGTAGGATTTCACAAAACACTTTCCTACCATCATTCCATTCGCTGTAAGCTTTCACAACAAACTTCTGACCATCCACTGTGAAAAACTCTTTCTGAGCAAGAGCTTTCCCACCAGTGCTGTGGTTTTCATAGTTTCTCACTGATTCATTACAGGAAGAATTTCCACCACCTATGACACCAACTAAAGCCCAGGCTTGCCTGTGAAAATCAAAAGTAAATGTTTAAATAGAATGGCCCTTAAAAAATTCTTCACAAAACTGGGAAAAGACAAGGAGCATAGAAGACATAAAAACCCCTTTTGCTTGCTCTTCCAAACTAATTTTAAAATGCAACTTCAAAATGTAGAGGAAAATGGGCAAACTTAACTGCAGAGAAAAATAGTTTAAAATGATTTGGTGTCCTATACACAAATTGGCAAATACTAGAGCTCTTACTGGAGAAGACTTTCATACACATTTTTAGTAAAACATTCAACAAGATACACATTTTTCCAGAAGCAAATCGCTAGAGCTGAGTGACAAAAGCCACACAGGATCCTACTCCCAAACAGCTTTAGCAGGGCACAGGCAGAGCAGGAGTCAGTGCCAATGCTCCTGCCATAGACCCTTGCCGTCAGCCAGCAACACCCCAAAGGAGCAGTCAAGACTCCAGTGGACCACATTTTCATCAGGCCAAGAGGGATGGACACAGCCACAACAGCCACCGGTGTTTGCCCCAGTGCTGGACAGGCAATAGCTTTTGCACCTTTCAGGATGCTCACATCCAGAAAAGGAAATGCATGCTGTTACATAACCTTTGTACAAGATATCACTGATGAGTGAGTGTTTAGAAATTAAAAGCAAACCACACACCACAGCAAGCTGCCATTAAGTTCAAAAAAACAACTTTATTTTGCTGTCCTTTACTGCTCTGTCATGCCATAACCATGTGTGCAAAGGAAGACGTCGAGATCATCTATTAAAAAGCCAGACAATTTTGCATCATTAAAGTTGAATCATTCACTCCAAGTGAAAACAGTGTCAGCTAGCCGGACTGCAGTCTGTTGCTAATGGTTGATTCAAAGGCAGATATTAAAACCACCTTCAATCCAGCTGCCTTTATTTTAACCCTTCTTGATGTTTTTGTTGATTGGGACAAAAAGGCCAAATTTAGAGTTAACATGTTCACAGGAGTAGTAGATAACTGAGCCAGTTTTTCAGCAGCAGCAGCAAACAAGCTGAACATCTCACATAGTGACATTTAAAATAAAATTATTTTGATGCATGTTTTGCATTCCATGTGTTGCAGAAGAGGGAGAAGGGGAGAGGGCTGTAATGGAGTACTCACTTCCATGCTGCCTTTCACTAGCTTTAGAGGTTTAAGAAAATGACCCTGCTTTTCCTGAGTGAGCCATCAGAGAGAGCTTCTCACCTATCTTCCACTGCAGAACAAAATAATTTTATGTGCTTACAGAGCATCTACTGACTAAGGAAAGCAGACAAGAATCAGTTCAGCAGAGAAGGAAAAAAGGCTGCTTCTTCCCAGTTACAGGTTGAAGAAGCTCCTCATTTCAGACAAACTGGTGCAGAGGCCATGGGCAGAAACCTACACCTCTGAGGACAGGTTGGGCTGGCTGCACCACACCCTGAACAATCTGAAGCCACACAGGCTTTGCTGCTTTCAGGAAGTGGTATGCTACTATAGGACATCCAGGTCTTGGCACTTTTGGCCAAACTGCTTCAGAAGCAAGAGCATTCCATCCCACACCCCTGTGCTTACACAGCCAGTGATACAAATGTACTCCTGACAGGAACTGGGGTCAGAACATGCCATCCTGACTGACACCCAGCCCGCTTCTGCCAAAGCACAAGGAGGAAACTAACTGGAATCCAGATGTCAGGGGACAGTGAGGGATAAGAATGGAACGGAAAAACTAAGTGACCAATTTCCTGCAAAACACTGGACAATACAAAGAGGTTATACAACACCATCTCAACAGAAGACGAAGAACAGACTGACAGGCAGCTAGGAGACTGGGTATACTTTTCACTTGTATTGCCAACACAGGAATCACAGAATCATTTAGGCTGGTAAATACCTCTAAGACCATCAAGTCTAACTTTGACCAATGGCCACCTCGTCACCTACACCACAGCACTAAGTGCCACATCCAGTTGTTTCCGGAACACCCCCAGGGATGATGACTCCACCATCTCCCTGGACAATCTGTTCAAATGCTTAACAACTCCTTCCATTAAGAAATTCCTCTGATGTCCAACTGTAAACCTCCCCTGA
This sequence comes from Corvus kubaryi, assembly GCF_017639235.1. Taxonomy (NCBI): domain Eukaryota; kingdom Metazoa; phylum Chordata; class Aves; order Passeriformes; family Corvidae; genus Corvus; species Corvus kubaryi. Next base: position 5,356,973 of record NW_024582075.1, read on the forward strand.
CACAGCTTGAGGTTGCATCCTCTTGTTCTGTCACTGGTTGCTTAGGAGAAGAGGCCGACTCCTACCTGTCTTGTAGAGAGTAATAAGGTTCCTCTGAACCTCCTTTACTCCAGGCTAAACGCTCTCAGCTCCCTCAGCAGCTCCTCAAGACTTACGTTCTAGACCCTCCCTCAGCTCTGTTGCCCTTCTCTCAACTCAAGCCAGCACATCAATCTCTTTATTGTAGTAAGGGGCCCAGAACTGGACACAGGACTCAAGGTGTGGCCTCATCAGTGCCCAGTACAGAACTCTCCCTGTCCTGCTGGCCACACTATTGCTGATACAAGCCAGGATGCCATTGCCCTTCTTGGCTCCCAGGGCACACTGCTTTGTGTTGCCCAGAGCAGTGTGGACAACCTTCTGCAGCACAAAGCCAAGCTCAGAACACACATTGCAAAAAGCCTTCGCAACAATTAAATGAAGAGCACAACTTTCCTGCTGTAATAATTCCTGTTTTATCTCTTCTACTGACTCACCATCCAAATCCTGACCAACTGAAAAGAATGGCCAAAAGATATAGAAACACCTTGTAACTGCATTTCAATTACAAAACATATTTACAGGTCAGTTCCTTTGAAAACTCAATGGAGAGGTAAGGTACTTTTATTTCAACAGTGCAGGAGTATGAATAAGATGTTCGATACCTGGGATTAGCAACCCTTAGAAACAATGTTTTGGGTTGGAAGGGACCTTAGAGATCATTTAGTTCCACTCCTTGCTCCTCCAAAGTCATACAAATTAAAAGCTTCACCTAGCAACTGTTATCTATCCATGTCTTAGAACAAGAAAAAAAAAAATCCTTGCTGCTCCCAGTTTTAATTTCTATAACGAACAGTGAAAGCAAGCAATTACAAGTAAGTAATGAAGTCTGTCACACAGATACCAGTCTCTGCACTGTACTGGTAACTGAATACTGTTACTGCAGCACTGTGTACAACACCAAGAATTCTCTGAATACTTTATGAACTGTCAAAGTTCATAAAATCCCCCACAGGAGAATCTGCATGTCATCTTCACTCAGAACAAAAGAGAAAATAAATTACTTACCTGTAACTTAATCCTCTGACAAACTTACTTCCCAGAAGATTTTGAATAGTCACTCTGGTTTCCTCCAGAAGATTTTTAGCAGCTGAATCTCCTACAGCAATAGCAATAATGCGACCAGGATGTCCATTTCTCAGTAAATTCTGGAGTTTTAAGCTTTCTTCAGCAAATTCATGAGTATCAAATTTCAGCACTTCCAAAACCTCTGCTGTATCCTGATCGATCACTCTAACATTTAGTCCTCGGGAAAAATTCTTTTTAAATGTATAATGACCATAGGCCAGCCCTGAGAAATATACAGTCTTTGACAGAAGAGTCCATGATACCTTCTGGTGCCCATGCAACTCCAGCGTTCCTTCAGGGCCCACGCCAATAAATTTTTGGCCAAATTCTGGCACATCAGCACCTTCGTTTGACTTCCCATACAAAATAATAGTTGCTTTGGATTTGTAGCGGCATTTCTCTGCTCCAACATGAAGCATTCCACCATCCTTTATCAGGATAAATCGAGTTCTCAAGGTAATATTTTTAGAACCTTCTTTATCGTCACCAAAAACAAGTAAACCTAAAGGAAAGGAAATATTTCTGTACATCAAAGCAAAATTCAGAAAGACTCAAATAACCAAGTTCTGCAGTAACAACAACAGAAAAATTACAGATTTATTTTTCACACCCATGAATTAAGTTGTTATGTTCTTACATGTATTTAGGAGTATTTGGGAAAGTAACTGCTACCAACTGTGATTTATCTTTCTAGGAATTTGCTGGTTTATTCCTGGTTTTTTTCTGCCCTTTTGATAGGATTACTAATATACAACAGTTACCATTGGAGGACAAACAGATTTAGTACCAGAAAGGCTACTAAACAACCTTGTTTTACTATATTGCACAGAAAACTACACCAATGCTGCACTGAAAAGATACTAGAGTGGTTATTCATCTTTTGAATTATATACCTGACCTGGCAGCAGGCTGAAAAGTAAAAAACATGGGAACTGGTCAACAAGCTGCAAGATAAAGTTTCAACATATTTTTATGTAATCACAGAAGCGAAAAATATGCAAACACTGAAGCAAGAGGTTCATCTTGCTATTTCATACCTCCATCCTGTATAACTACAGAGTGTACTGTAGCATCTGAGTTCAGACGAAACAAATCCCCTTTTCTGATAATAACTCGTTTTTCAGGATCTTTTCCAGGGCTCCAGTTTTTAAGGCGAGGGTTCTGATCAGGACAGTTCTCTGCAACACAGTGTGAAATTCAACTTTTAAAAAACAAGCATCATCATATCAGTCAAGGCAGCATTAGGATGAACACAAGTAAGAAAGACTCAGTCACCCACAAAGGACTTCCACCTCCTTCTGTGGTTTCAGTACTACAGTCATTGTATTTGAATAGCCAAAAAGACACCTGAAAAATAGCTAAAGTCTCAGGGGTAGGAAGGTATTCCTTTATCGAATTAAACTACTGTTGACCACACATTGTTGACCATAGATACTTTTGAACCCCAACTGATTTTCTTCTTATTTGCTGGATCACCTGTAGTAGATGAGCAGAGATAAGTGGAATGCAGACAGACACAGAGCAACCATGCTGAGCACTGGAAGTCTTACACTACTAACTAGGATAATTAACATGGTTGTAAAGCATCTAAGAATCTCACCTCCTCAAGGTCTCAACCGTGTCAGAAAGGCTAATCCCTTCTTACTTTTAAGCATCCAAATCATTATTTAAGGGGAAGTTTGCAGGAGGGACAAGACACCCTTAATATTAAAACCTAACTACCTAGAGCAGTTTCCCAGGAGATAGAACACTTGGGCCTAAACTTAAACATTTGTATCCCTCAGGAAGTCAGCTTAAATACCAGCCTACAAACTACACAAGAGCAGAGACACAGGCAATCCTTGCTGGAAACCCTGGCACTACACAGGCAGTAACACCGATCTACAAGGCCAGAGAAGGAGAGGCAGCAGCAAGAAGTGTCAGGCTTGCGTGATTTCAGACAAAGTTACAGCAATGTAGTATTTATACCACACACCTCTAGCAAATTAAGCATCTGAGTAATGTGGAAGCATAGACATACTGTAAAAACTGGAAGCCATATTCCTTGGATTATCTTACCAAAATTAAAAAAAAATATTAAAAAATTAAAATATTAAAGATATTTTTCTTATGCAAAATACAATCAAAAAGATGCCAAAATAAACATGTTAGGAGGCCAACTGAGGGTAACAGCCAAAATAACCTTTTCACATCCTATCTTCTGGAGAAATACACCCACACTTCTGAAATGCTCCTTCAATGCAAAAAGCTGTCAGAAATAGTCCATTCTTGCAGCATCTAAAGAAATTAATATCCACAAGTTTAATACAAGCCAGCCTTAGTTTTGCTAACAGAAATATTTTTCCTTTGCTATTAACTCTCCACATTTCAAATCCCTCCCAACTCAGGAAACCCACATAAACCAAGATTTGACTACCATTGGGGAAAAATTAGCAAACTGCAGAAAGGGCAAAAGGCATACAAGTAGTATTATAAAAATAAAAACAAAATAAAATCTTTTGGGAGAATCCTATGAAGACATTTTTTAGAAAATGTAATTCAACACGAGGGAAAGCCAAAAAGCAAGGAGAACTGCAATCAGCAAGACTGCTGAGCACACACCAGATAAAGGCAAGTCTACTGCCTGATTCATGCAGAGTCCCTAATCCCTTTTCCCCAGACACCACACACACAAGCACTGTGAAGAAACAGTTATTTCCTGGCTGGTAGCAAAGGGCAGTGTGAGGAAACCATGAGTCAGCAACCTGATGACTTCTGCTTAGTGTGATTCACAGAAGAGCAGATCTAGTGACCATGTATTTTTCTGTTGAATCAGAAAGAAGAGGTATAGAACAGTAACTAAAAAAATTATAGTTTACAAATCTATCGTACATTACAATCCAGCAAGAAAGCCATCAGAATCAGAAACAGGCACTCCTGTAATGCAAACATGCTTTTGGGGCACAGTGGGTCAACTTTTTGGCAAGCAGATCATATGTATTTAGCAAAAGTATTTTGAAATTCTCCCTTAGCAATTGTGGTGGGTTTCATGAAAACATAAAATATTTAGAACTTCACCATATGTTATCTCCAAAATTACTGAGTAGATTTTATAGATGATAGTTATTGCCTTTAAAGTTAAATAAAAACAGAAGCACAGACCAGAAACTGTTAGGTAGTGATGACCTTGCCAAATTTAGCCACTCATGTTGAAAATTTTTCAAGTCAAGCCTCTGTTTCAAAACATTTCTGTAAAAATGGAACCTGAAGCATTCCTTAAGGTTTAGTTGCTTTTATTAGAGTTGGGGGGAAAAGTAAAATTTCTACAAATGGTGGAGGAAAAGTACACCATTCACGAGAAAATGTCCTGACAAAAAAAACCCCAATGCTAGAACTTTTCATGGAGTAAGCAAATGAAATTTGACAGGAGAAAAAGACAGGCAGGAAACAGTTCTTGAGCTATAACTAAACAGTTCCTTTCTACCTGTTTAGACACCACATCTGTAGCTTTTAAGGCCTCTGGAAAAAAGTAATCAGTGCTATATTCTGCTCAGCAGAAGTTTATCAGACTTCTGCAGCTAAATTTTCTGAGGATTCTATTTACCCTGGCCAAGTCCAGCTGAGAGCTTCAAGAGTGAAGAACTCTTCCCTGGAAGTCTCCCCAGCTTGCCATTCTGACCTTGCATCAGAAGCCTGGGGATATGGGGAAGGAAACTGCATTTCCATTGCTCTCCCTGATCTCCAGTGTTCAGGACTCCTTAGATCAGTCAGGAGTAAATGCCAGGAATACAGAAGCAAGGAGGAAAAAGAAACCAGCTGACAAGCAGGAACAGAAATGCTGACAAGCAGCATCCTCCCTTCAGGGAAAGTATGGTGGAGGTTTAGGATTTACGTGCATTTACTACCAAGTGTCACATTCCCTCCACTGCCTTTTAAACAGCCATTACAAGTTCTGACAATACGGATTTCCAATTAGCCCTGAAGAAACGCACATCTAACAGGAACTGGTGTCATTCGCTGCAGTACCACATGTGCTTGGGTCAGAGGTAAACACATTAACATTTCAACCTGCTGGGGAACTTTTGGGGAGCTTCTGCAACAACCATACTGCAAGACTGAAACATCAGCCAGACTTTCCCTGGTGCCTGTAGCAGTTTCTCTTGTGTCAGGGTTTCACAATATCATAGAATAAATAAGGCTGGAAGGGACCACAGTGGGTCATTTGGTCCAGCCTCCCTGTTTAAGCAGGGTCATCCCAGAGCACATTGCACAGAATTGTGTCCAGACAGTTCTGGAGTATCTCCAGTGAGGGAGACTCCACAGCCTCTCTGAGCAATCTGCGCCAGTGCACAGTCACTCATACAGTGAAGTTCTTCCTCATATTATGGTGGAACTTCTTGTTAACTCTTGTCCTATTGTACAGTACCACTGAGAAGAGCCTGGCTCCACCCTAAAGTATTTCAGAGAGTCATTTGGGTAAGTCACCCTTCGGTCTCCTCTGGAATTTGTCTGTAACCGAAGTACTTACTGCATATGTACCCATTAACAGCAATCTAGATCATAACAGGAATAACCTTCCATTTACTAGTCCCTAAGGTTTTATTGATTTCCTTCATAATTATTAGGAAAACTCAGTCTTCATCCAAGGAGGTATATCAGCAAGCCACCACCAAGAGCACTTCAGCTGGAAGCATTTTGTTCTGTATCTGAAGTCTTCAGCTGCTTATCTGATTTGTTCAGCCTGTATTGCACTGACTTTGGAAACAGCATCTTTTTAATTACTATGTCAAAAGCCACTGAGAAGTCTCTTATTACAACAGCCAACAGTTTCAATTCGAAATCCTGTTTAGCTTTTAGAAACCTGACTACTGCCTTAAAAAATCTAAACAAACTCACCAAAACAACCCATACTGCAAACTGTACTACCAAGATTTAGCAACTGCACCTCATAGCATCTTCTAGGAGTAACTAGCTAGAGGGACGTACACTTTGTGATCACATCACCTGTTGATGCTTTACAACCACTGACACATTTCAGAGATTCTCCAAATTCCGCAGAAGCTGCCCTGTTTTCTAAAATGAGCTGAAAACAAAAAATCAGGGCTCATAGATCAAAAAAGGTCCCTGCCCAATTTGCATATAAACAAAACAAACACATACTATTAGCATACGTTCTCAGAGATTTTTTTAAGTGATTTTACTTTAACATTTTTTTACTATCTTCCTTAGTTACTGCTTAAGCAGATAGGATTTAGTGTGGTCTACAATTTGTGAACCTATGAGACAGCTTCTGCAGACAAAAATAATTATAAAGCATTCATGCCTCTTTCCCCCCTCACCAGTAATCTTTATTTACTGCTATGCCTTTCTATTTCATGTAAGCAAATCAAACCACGCATAATAAAAACAACACAGATAACAAAAATGGGAGCTGATCTTTGCCCCCAAACTCTGCCTCCTTCGATGTTAAAATCACAGTAAGTGTCCTATTTTTGCACTTAACTTTCAACATTAATCCTGATGCTGAATTACTGAATTATGCTCACAGGTAGCATAACTTCTAGGGATTATTTTCTTTGCAAAAGAACTTACCATCTGGAGCATATTTTGAAGCTATTCCCAAAAAAATCCCCAGTGCAACAAAAAGTGAAAGGCTAGAAATGGCAGAGCAAATGAGAGTATTTTTATGCCTGTTGGCTTCTGCCTGTCGGCGGTGCTGCTCCACTGGTAGGGACGGGAGTCTTGTCTGGGCTTCTTGTCTCGCCGAGGTAAATTCTGCTGCAGCATGGCTCTGCGAAGGCGGCGGGGGACGGAGAGGGGCAATTCTCCCTGGGACATATCCCGAAGACCTGTGACTGCTCCCATTCTGAGGACGGAGGAATGCAGGGGAGGTCCCCCTGGTATCAGTGCCTTGCATGTTATAAAGTCACTGGAACACGCACACACACACACAGAGGGAAAAAATAAAGAGACAGGCTTTCAGAACACACATCAAAATGCATAAAACAAAAAAAAGAACAACAAAAGGCAATTTTAAGCCACATATGTCAAGAACAGCCACTGAAGCTGGGACTATTTACAAAGTATCAGTCACCTGTTACTGGTCACTTGCCATGGAACAACTGCATCGAACAATAGCATACGTCTTTAACAAAAATTCAAAAGCATGTGGTGTGGGAACCCAGTACAGCACACACCACTTCTTCATAGTTCCAGTGGGTATTTTTCACAGACTATTTTCACAGCTAACTTGTAGTATATGAGATTAAGAAATCAGCTGAACAATGACAAAGCTAGCAACTCCTGCTTCCCCACAATTATGCGAAGAATGTCTAAATGTACTTTTTCTATACACAGAAGCTGAACAAACTCACCACTTTCCCTTGTGGAAAAGAAGCTGAAAAAGACAAGCCTGCCTTCTACACTGGAAGCCCTAAAAGCTATTTAAATTTTATATACAAAATACCAAATACTATTTTATTTCTAGTCATGCTGATGCAACTTTGTGAACCCTTTTAATAAGCTGAGGTGCATACAGCCGTCAAACTCTTAATTTACTCACAGTACGATTCAATTGCTAGTAAAGGTGCATCAGGAACGGTTCTGTAAGAAAGTCACCTACATCTTGTTCAGCAAACCTTGTAATTTTTCTCACTGCTGAGATGCCTGGCTTTGGACACGAAGTCTGGAAGCAACATGACTGCTTCAGATCTTTGTACCTACCACGCAGAAGTGAGTGCTGCTTTTATTTCAGTTACTAGTACTGTTTCCATCTTCTGAAGTACATCAAGAGGAAAGCGTACCAGTGCCATCACTGCCTCGCCCATCCTCAGCAGCAGTTCTAACTCACCACACTTGTCTAGTTTAAGAGACAAACCTGCATTTGACTGTTTTCTCTGGTTTTCCAGTCAACAGTGTTGTACAGAGTATTCACAAAGCTGGTATAATTTTTCTTCCTCATAATGATTAACATTTCTTATAGATGGAATTTTTGGATAAAGATGCTCAAGTTTCAGTTAACTGAAACCTAACTTTTGAAACCAAACCCTGAAGGGGATTTAGGCACAAGTCGTGTATTCAACAGCAAAGTTTAGGAAAAATAAAAACTACTGATAATGGGGGAGTATAAAGATCCTCTTTCTGTTCCATTAACAAAGGGAAGTCTGAGCCATACTCTGAAGTGTCAGGCACGCTGATGAAGGAGGAATGTGAGAACTGTAATCTTATTCTGAGAAGTAGCAAAGGAACCTTTTGTCCCACATGCCGCAAAATCTGATATGTCACTGTTTCAAGGAAAAAGAGCTGTTAGTACTCAACAGGCTAGATTACCCTTTCATGGGAGACAGTGCACCCCCAGACGTATGCACAATGACAATGAAGGCACTGAAACATTAACTGGAGTAGCTATCTCAGAATGCAAAAATTATTCCGAGTCCTTCAGAAGTGCTTCTTGCACCTGCTCATTATAACAAATTAATTTTCTTGTTGTTCTTTGACAAACTATTTCCCAAACCTAATCCTCTGCTCTCAAACTTAACTGCCCAATGCGTCGTGTGTACTGTGGAACAGTTTGCTTTAACCTCATGTGCTTTTACACTCAACTTGTCATCTCTCAGCAGTGAAAGTAATTTCTGTGTTTTAGATGTATTAAAAGCTGACTAGAGATGGAGCTTTTCAGCTAATTCAAAGACAGTACTTATGTCTCGCTAAACAAATGCTGGACTAGCTTCTTAATTAAACATTTTAAGAAATCTGATCCAGCATTGAGGGGTTTTTTTATGGTTTGAAACCCCAACACCTTAAACTTGGTTAAGTTTTCAGCTATGACATTTATCTGTGACACTGAGGAAATTACTACAGAGCTCATTATAGTGTAATACCAACAGTTAAAAAGTTTGTTAATTACTCAGCTGTATCAACTAAATTCAGATTGGCTATGCAAGACTTGAAATAGTTTTACAAAATAATTTTACCATAATTTTGCCCACCAAAGCCTCTTAAAGTACTGCCAGACCTCTAAAGAAATAATAAAAAACAAACAAACAAAAAACCATTCATTACAGCAGCCATTGGAAACAATTGTGTCATATTTCAAGCGTATTTTTTGTTGTACAAAGCATTGCGCTTCGTTTGCAAACCTCATTTTGGCAACTGTAAAAGGTTTTCAACTATCCTGCTCAAGTGAAAACACAGGTCACCCCAAGGACAGGTGGGAAAGAGACGGCAGAATTGCTGTCTTAGCCATTATAAAATAAAAATAATGAAACTAAGACATAAGGAGATACTTAGCATATTCTAAAGACTCACCATACAGTTTTCCATTACAACAGGAGGAACCATTGCAATACTCCCTTCCCTCTTCATGTGTTATTTGAAAGTCTCTTGCTGAAAAAGGATCTCTTATATACTGTCGAGCAGCTACTGGTTTTTTTAAAAGACAGACTGATAATCTGATTCAAATTATTGGCTTCTTTATTTCCACTCTGAGGAAGCCTTCAGAGAGCACCACATAAATGCATGTATAGTAATTAGCTGTATGGCCAGTTATGACCCAAAGAATGCAGTTATTTGGCTGCACAAATACAGTGCGTCACAAATACAACACAAATTTTACTCTGCAAATGAATTTACAGAGTAAAATGCAGGACAAAATAGTCAAACACCTGAATGATGTAAATACCACATTTGCTTGCAAGTTCCCATGCACCTGAATTTTTCCACATTTCCCTTTGACCTGTGCCTATGCTGTGGTCTCCTACAGGAACTCATGATCTGGGCATCACTTCCTGATGGTCAGTCCCAGACAAGAACACCACACACTTTTGCAATCGTACTGTGGTACACAGAATGATGCAGTATTTTACTTTGCTGCTTGCTTCACAGTGCTTTCAATAAGAGTCAAGTTCTCACACCACATAAAACCAATTACTTAGCATTTATACAGAGCTGTATCTGTACAAATGTGTTGTAACACCATTTACTAATGCTGCTGCTATACTATTCCCAAACTTCTTGCACATCAGAGTATTATGCAAGATTCAACACAGCTTTTAGTCAGGGCCACACTTAAGCATGTGCTTCCAGCCCATCAGTAGGAGGCAAGCTTCCAATGCACAGACTCAGCTGGAGTATCTCAGATGCTTCAGCCCACGATATATCTGGAGTATCGCCACCCATCTGCTGGATGACTGCACTATTTGCATATCACTCTTTTGCAAGAGGAGGGCTACTCCACACAATCCAGGTTTCTGCTCGTGCACCCCTTCTTACAGCATGAGCAAGCAAACAAGTACTTCTCATGCTGGTCATATCAGGCAACATATCTTAAATTTAAAAAAAAAATTAAAGGTTTATTTTGCACAGCTTCCAAGTGAAAACAGTGAATACCTGCAAGCCTGGATCTGTCTACAGAGCATCTGAGCAAACAGATGTGGACAGCAAATCCCAGCAGGCAGGCAGCAGTGAGCTGCTGAACAGGCTGCAACATCTCCCATCTCCTCAAGAATTCCTTCACCACTTTTAACATGTGCTGCTACCACACACTCATACAAGCCCACATTGCTCCACATGGTCAGAAACTGGAAACATGTACACACTGTACAACCAGGGGATAACATATGAACCTCCTGAGACGTCACTGTGTGCTTGGAAGCAAGCAGCATGCTTATCTGTTGTTCATTTTGGGGCTGGAAATCGGCTTCTTTTACCAGATAATTCAAAACGTCACCTGACACCACCCAGAGAGTGAGAAAAATACCAAGATATTTTACATTTCTGTGTTGCCAAGTGCTAACTGTAAAAAAACATGTCAAACGTGCTAAAAAACTCCCACACTCCTGCACTGTCTGAAAACTTAGTGAAGAAAGTTTGCTTACTTCATACAGTGCAAAGAAATTAATGCTTCTCTTGAAGCATGCTTTAAGGATCACACGTCTTAAAAGTAAAACAAAAGAGAAACCAGAAGAAATGACACACTTCTGTTGATCTGGGCCACCAAACACCACCAGCTCTACTGCTGACCTATCATCACACTGTCTAGCCTCAGAGTATATAATTCCTGCTAAGGAAAAGACTGAGCAAAGGGTGGAGGAAAACAACACATACACAAAAAAATATTTCCCCATGCAACATAGTACCACAAAAGTTATTACTACTTTCCTGGTAGAGGCACTTGTCTGGTATAAAACCAAAGGGCAGTGAGAAACCCATGAAAACGGAAAGGGACAAGAACGCAGTATTAAAAAGCTCCTAAGTAGAAACAATTATTGAACAGAAAGTGATGTAAAGCAAGCTCCTAAAGTATGACATACACACCTTTACAGACCTTCAAGCTGGTCAACTACAATAGAGATACTAATGTCAATGCTCAAGTGCTTTGGAAGTCCCCAGTTCAACAAATCTCAACCTCACCAGTAAGAATGATTCCAAACAGGGTGCCCACATGCTTTCCTTTCCATGCCCACATTTTCTCATACTGCCTCATTCTGAAATTACACCTATTCACTACGACAATAAACAGCATATTGGAAGGAACCTACTTTTCCACCTATGCACAAAAGCTGGAAAGAATACGTACACAGTAAGATGCACTGCTACGGTTAAGTAACTGTTGGAAATCACAAAATTTATAAAAGCCTGAAAATCTTAGCTGAGTTACAAAAAAAAAAATCTGTAAAAACTCTACTGACATCTAGACACATATGCTGTTTTCTGCATGCCACTACCAAGTCTTTTCCCTTGCCCACCACTTTCAGAAGAAAATCAGAGCAAAAATCAGCAAGAAACAGAGATATAAGAATGGTAGAAGTTACAAAACTTAAAAGATAAGCTTTATTGCACCAGATTTTCTGAATTTCCTGCATAGCAACTACTAATTTTTAGTGAATTTCTTGGCACTTAGAAAACATGTAAAATTCCATGATACACAACCACTGGAAACCACTTGAGCCAAGGTCCACATTTCTTAAACCGAATCTTTCAAAGTACAGAATCACAGAATTACTTCAGTACCACACATCGAGAGACAGAAGTGAAAGCATGCCTTATATTTATGGTGAGAGAGAAGGCCTTTAGATAGAAATAAACTTCATCAGCTGGTCTAGTGAACTCTAGGAGAACACAAGTCTCCCTCCAGTTCAGAAGCAAATTTCAAACTTATATACAAGAAAGGAAAGTTGAACTACATATGTTTAGGTGATATGCAAAACAGTTAAGCTATTATCCATGGATTAGAAAGGATGATGAGGTGAGGGGGAGAGAATAGTCAGAAGATTCCATTCCAAGGGAAATAGGTAAACAGACACTCTGGAATAGAATTTGTCTGTGGGAATAAGTATGAAATTATGGTCAAATAAAACCATTCTCATGTCCATGGCTGACAGCATACAGGAGAGCCATGAATTTCATTCCTACCCTCCTGTGCAGGTGTTTGGCAGATCACTAGTAAGGATGAGACAAAGCTCAGATGGTATTTGTACAAGAAAAATGGTTCCCTGTTCCAATGACAACTGGGCTTTTGTCCTTCACATACAGTTTGTGTGAACAAGCTCTGCAGCACTCACCTGGTTTCACTTACAGAGCATTTGATGCAGCAGATGAAGCATGTAATTTTGCAGAAAGTTTACGTACAAAACTTAGGGATTTTTGTAGTGCTGCAGAGATGCGTCTTACTGCAGAAACTGCAGGGACATGTTTTTTTCCAGTTCCTAGACACCAAACATCATCCTGTAAGCCTTCAAGAATTCTTAATTCACCCGAAGACACTGCAATTTTCAGTCTGCTCAAATACAACTGTAGTAGCATCAGGTCTTGCCCACTGAAACAAAGAAAAGTAAGCCAGAAGCCACAGCAAACTGTAGTCAGTGTATCTAAAATGGTGTCTGACATTTCCAGTGAATTCCCTCTTTTCCTTCCTTTGTTTCTTTTTGACACAGTTTATCTTTATAAGTTACTTATAAATTGGAGAGCTCTACTCTGTTTTTCATTCACTGTTTAAAAAATAGCACATTCTGCTGGAGGAAACCATGCAGAAACAAGTGAATTATCAACAACTTAAATACAGCACATCCAAGAGCACACTAGGAAATATGGCACATACTGAAATAGGAAAAATGAATGGAATCATTTTCACTGTTCCACTTTCAGAAATGAAATGTTCAATAATTTGTGTAAGAGATCAAGAGTGGAAACTCGCATTTTAATCACCCATCTGCCATTAGCTTGCTGCATGAGTCACAGCTTATTTGGGCCCCAAGCCTGTAACATGAGAAAAAAAGTGGTCACTAGCCTCACAGGGACTTTGTGATGGTTAGTTTAGAGAACGCTTTGGCCTCAGCTCAGTGATGCATCTGAGTACCAGCCTACTTTTAAGTAAATAAATAGCTACACTTAAGTCAACAACTTTCACCCGAAAGTGACGGATTTGCCTTAGAGAAGGCAAATTCACCTTAGAGAACCTGAGTAAGATGGTAGGGGAAAAAACCAAATGAAAACCAGGGAAAAACACTTAAACTACTTCTCATATTGACAATAAGAAGTGGAATACAGGTATTTGTAGTCTCTAAAAAAAACCCAAATCCCAACCAAAACAGCTACACCTTAGGACTTCAAAGTGGAAAATTTTTTGTGTAATGGTATTACACTTCAGAAAGGTAAAGTTGAGTTCTGGCACTACCTTGAATCACTAGGCCTACAATCCTCCTCCAAAGAGAAAGGTAGTAAGATTAGATATTTATTACCAAATTAGAAAAGCTCTTGTAAATACATCATAAGCATATATGAAAGCACAGAATATAACAGGAAGTGTGGGAAAGAGTCAGATCCAATACTTAGCTTTGGTTAACCGACATATGCAAAAATACTCCTGAGTGTACTCATACGATCACTTAATCATCAAAGGGTTGTCATGTTCAAATTATTTTAAACATGAATCGGTATCATAACATGCTCTCTTCCATATCAGCATGTGGATTTCTTTCTTTCTTAGGCAAAGCTGTTAAGTTCTTAAGAATTTTTTCTTCAGTCCAACTCAAGCTTCAGTAAATGACGTCACCCCTTATTCTGCATACTTGAAGGACTGTCTCTGCAGATTTTAACTGCATCAACCACAAAAAAACAATGCTGCTTGAAAAGCTGAATTGTTGCAGCTGCACACCCACATTCTTCTGTCTTGCATTTGTATGAGCCAAGTTAAATGAGTCTGCATTAAAAAATAATTAAGAGCTCCAAATCACATCCAATCACATCCAGTGTGAATACAGCTGTGACATCAGCACCTCTTAGCTCTTTGAACTCCCAAAGGATTTTTCATCCTGGTAATGGATGACTTAAGAGAGAAACTATATGACACAGGTCCATAGAGTCAGAAGCAGCTGGCAGAATGCAAATTATGTTTCATGCCTCTTCCAAGAAAGAAAAAAAAGATGACACTGAGAAGTCTGTGAACCTGACTCAGTGCTGTATGCTCTGGACTTCAAGAATTTACATAGGTTCAGAGAGCAACAAGGGTGCAGAAGAGAAGTCAGCTGAGAATTATTGGATAAATAACACTTTTGAGTTTAGGAAGTCCTTGGAATGCAAGCTTTTTGAGGCTGAGAGCAGTAGCATCACCATGCAGTAGCCTCACCAGATGGCTATTACTCATGACTGTCAAACACTCGGTAATTGCCTGGATGGCCACTTTGCCTGATGTGATGTGGTCACTCTTCTACTATGCTTTAAGATCTCGTTTAACTGTCTTTTGCCTTCACTTTTCCAAAATCCCCTCTCCTCCTCTAAGGACCAAAGCCCCCTCAATTCAGCTGCTGCAATTGCCTGCTGAGATCAGCAGCACAAAATACACCCTCACCTGATTGTGTACACTACCTGCCAAACTGATACACAGTAGCCGAAACATAGTACAGTTTTCATTTTGCTGTAGGAACTGTGGCGATCCAGCAGAAGGGCACAGCACTTGCCAGCTAAATGCATGAGGGCACAAGGTCTTGTGTAAAGTGTGTCTACTGATGAACTAAAGAAGAATAACTTGACTGTATATGTGAATGCTAGCATACCCCATGGCTCTAAGGTATCACAGAAATCACAGAACTATGTGTAAATTAAGTCACTGTTCCTTTTTCATCAGGCTCTCAACTGACAATGTGATATGTTCGTACAATTTTATTAAAGAAAAAACATTCTATCATTGTCCTTTTATTAAAAACACAAACAGCATATTTGGGATATCTCAAAATATCAAACTTCAAACAGCAAAACAAAGCCCTGTAATCCACCATTAAGTATGCATTCTGCTGAGCTGGTGGCTACATTTGTATTTTGGCTGACTACAGTAAATTCCATTCTAGGAAACTCCAAGAACTCTGCAACCAACTGCCAAGTACTGCAACATCCTGCCAGGTATAGCTAGTCATCTTACATGACTGCAGTACTCTTTTTATCATGTTCTTCTTAATCCCATATGCGAAAAAGATAGAAGAGCTACTAGCACATTCCCTTCCGTTAACCTACTTCACAAGAAAGCAATAAAACCAGTTACAAGTTCTAAAGTATGCATTCTTTAATGCCTTCAGTATTTCCTTTCCGTATTGGCAAATACATCGCTTTTCTCCCTCACATCTTTGCTCAACTTTTCAACTCTTTTTCCACTTTCTTTCTCAGTATTACTATTCCAAGAAAATACTTCTGTGGAAAAACACCGACATCTACAAACAATTCATTCCCATTTGTCTTGCCAAAAATAACTCCATTAAATTGATAGTGAAATCCCTTTCGGTAAGTTGAGAATGGATCAAGTCTAGTCACAATTTGACTCCAAACAAGAAACTGCAATTTACAATACAGACTTTAACCATGTTTTGATGCATACTGTAGGTGATTCTACAGAACAGCCTTATTAATGCAAAGCATGAACCTTACTGATATACTTCAGACTACACTCCTATGGTTTAATTTTTTAATATACAGAAAGTGAGATTTACTAGGCAAAAATTTTCCCACTAGTTTCTGAAATTTTTAAATCACTGGTGCATGCACACAGAAGGTGAACAGTTCATCACAAGCACTGTGGGACAGGTTCCCTTGAAGTCACACATGATGTGACCCATCAGGGAGCTCCTTCAGCCGTGGGGCAGGGGTAGCAGGGGTGTGCCCTTACAGCTGTGGAGGCTGCAGCATCGGCCTCCAGCAGACAACAGGGACAGGTTCCCTCTCCTCCCCAGCTTCCCCCAGCTCCAGTACAAGGCAGAACTAAGAGGAGATGAAGCTCCAATCCTAGCACAGAGTAGGTGGAGCCTTCCCACATGTAGAGAAGCAAACAGCTCCCTCCTATCCAACAAGTAAGACAAAATTGAGTCACTGCTCCTTTTCTGCAAACAAGACTTCCCCAGCAAGAAGCTGAATTGACTTACCTCAAAACACACAAAAACAGTATGCTAAAACTGTTTAATAAAACTTTTCTGAAACATGCTGGACATATAATAAAGGAATTTAATGACTGGGCTTTGTATTTAATGCATATTAAAAGTTACCTGTAATTAAAAAACATTTTTAGTCCTGATGGTCCAAGGCAATGATGCCTTTTCCTGGTCTTAAAATCAAGAGTCAAACATGGTTAGGAGGGAAAAAAGCATTTTACCTTGGTATTTATTTTAAGGATCCTTAGGTGCACTACGTCCAGGTCAAATGCACCCCAATGCACACTGCAATGCCCACCCCCAAAAGATCTGGTATAACATTATAGGTCTTACTAACCAGCATATCTATCAAAAATTCCCCAATGAGAGGCCTGAATGAGCCCCACCTCCTCCCCAAGGAACCTTCTCCTGGATGGTTCTATCTTAGTTTACATAATGTGTTCTGGAGAGGACCTTGGGGTCTGGGGCACACTAACCCCTACCTATGGAGCTTCCAAAACATTTAGTCTCCTAGTTGAACAAACAAGTCCAAGAATGTAGGCAAAAAGCACTAAGAATACAGAAGTTGTAAAAAAGGTATAATGGGTAAAAAAGAAAAGGCAAAAAATCTTCATGGCATCAGCATGCAGACATTTCTTTGCAACCTTGGTGGTAAGGATGTTGAAGTATTTAAGTCAGACTGAAAAGCACCTGTCCCGCTGGACCCTGTCATTAATCAAGGAAATAAACCTCCTAACTTCATTTGAAATACAAGCTACTCCAATATGTATCAACACCAAAAAAAAAAAACCGAACCAAAAAACAAAAAACCCAAAAACCCTGAGCAAAATAACCAAGGCAGTCCCACAGCTTGTGCTCTACCTATTTTTATATTCATGCCTTAGAGGAAAAACAACCTTATTTGTTTCCCTGGTTTGTCAACTTGTGAACTGTGCCACCAAAAGGCTTCCAGTGCTTCCAGTCACAGGAGTTGTAACAGCTGGGAGACCTTTAGTGGATTACACAGGGCCTTCTGAAAACAATGATTTTTACAAGAGATGCCACCATCTCCTACTAGTTAGTGTCTCTACTAACAACAAGTCAGATGAACTTGCTAAAAGCTTCCAGCCAACCCTCAACACCACATTCCCCACAAAATACTGTGGGCTAATGTGTTAATATTCGTAATTAAAAAAACCTACAGTGTGCCACTGAGAAACATCTATCCACATCTCAAAACAGCACACACCACAGCTCCTGCTGAGATGCTGAACTTCAGAAGGCACTCTCATTTTAGCACAGACCTCACAAGACCCCTTGTCTTTGTCCTCTTCCCCTCCACATTCTCTTTTTTCTTCCTGAATCCCTCTGTAGCTGGAGGCATTACTTGTGCTTTACATAGAACTTATTTCTCTGGCCTCTTTGCCTAGCTCAAGTCCCTGGCATACAGTCTGCTGGATGCTGTATTAGTAGAGAGAGTGCAGGAGGAGCAGGCCCAACAAACTTGATCTGGTAGGAGATTTCACATCCATGCTGGCAGTGCACAGGATCCACGCAGACAAAGCACCTCGAAGAGCTATAGACTCCTACGAACAAAGATGAACCTCCCTCCTCCTTACTGCTACCCATGGGCTATTTCACACCACCAGCAAGCCACGGCAATCTTTTTCTGTGATTCATTAAAACAGACTAACGCCACACAAAAATACAAAGTACTACTTTATACTCCTTATTACATTGTCTTTGTCAAGCCCCAGCTCCTATTTTGTTTTTAGAACTACTCAGAAACATAAAATCTCTTCTTTTTTAAGGAAACCGTGCCACTAAATACACATGTAAAATACACATGTAAAATACAAATAAGGGTAGTATCTTCAGCACACAGCCCTCATCTAAGATGTGACGTCGCACAAATGCAGCGCATTAATCACTGCACACCCGCTTTTCCTAGAGGGGCTGCGATGATGTACAACTCTCAGTGTTTCTTCCGTGCCTCGGGGCAAGTAAAGCAGCTGCTGGTTATCAGTCACAAGGACGGCATTCCACGACAGCCCAAGCACTCGCGTATGCCTATGACAAGTCCGAGCGCAGTCACGCCGCGATGCGGACCTGAGCCCAGTCGCTCTCCACCGCGATCCCGGCAGCATCCGACCAGGCGCGCCAACAAAGCCGCGGCCCGAGGAGCGCGGCCCCGCCGCCGCACCTGCCGCGACCCCGCGGAGCGGAGCGAGGCCCACACCTGCCGGGCACGCGCGACTCCTCAGGGCGGCCGCACCCGCCTCCGGCTGCCGCCCGGCCCTCCCCGCCCCGCCGCCGAATGCTGCCGCCCCCGCTCCCTCCTTCCCTCCCCTCCTGCCGGCCCCGGGAACAAAAGACGCCAGTGCGGCGGAGCCCGGCTGGCGAGGCGCGGCGGCCCGGCCCTCGCCCCGGCACGGCCCGGCCCCGCGCTG
>NW_024582075.1:5376336-5417046 GCF_017639235.1 Corvus kubaryi
GGGCCCGGCGCGGCGGCGCGCTCAGGGCGGTGGCGGCGCGCTCAGGGCGGCGGCATAGCGCTCCCCGCCCCGGAGACGGCGGGAGGCCGCCGGCTGCTCTCTAACTCCGCCGCTCCCCGCCTCGGCTGCCGCCCTTACGCAATTGGCAGCGGCCGCAACCCCGCGGGGCTACCCTGATCGCGGGCCCCGAGCGGAGGCGGCTGCGCCCCGCCGCGGCAGCCCCGCCTCCCACGCTCCCACCGCCCCCGCGCCGGGGGAGGAGCGGGGCCGCCCGCCCGCCCCTCGCCCGGCCCGGCCGCACCTCAGCTCTGCGCTCCGCCGGGTGCTGCGCTGCCCGGCTCTCCCCTGGAGCTCCCCCGCCGGACTGTATGCCTAGGCCCTCCCGCCTCCTGCAGCGCCAGGGCCTGGGGTGGGCAAGTGGAAGCACAGGGTAGTTTGCATCCATGCCCTGACCTACGGCTCTCCTCTGGGCAGTGTGGAGAAGAGCTGACTGGCAGCTCAAATACTAGACACAGCGTTAGATACCGATGTCCGAGTTAAAGTAATAGTAATAATAGTAATAGTAGCAGTAGTAATAATAACAATAATAAAATAATAATAAATCCACAGTATAAGCACGCAGGTGCTGCCTGGGCGGTGTGAAATTTGCGCGAGGTACGAGAGCAGTTGAAGAGCCAGGCGGCAGCGAGGAAAGATAGTGTGCTGTCTCCGGAGGGGCAGCGGGGAGCGATAGAGAGACACCCGGAGCGCATGAGAGGCGACAGTAGCAGAGAGCAGAGACACGCGGCAGCTGTCGGTACGTGCAGGCTGAACTAAGTTACTTACGGCGGTTGTAGTCCGGGCAGTCTGACCAGGGCAAAGAGCTGACTGGAAAACCTGACTCCACTTTCTGATTTTTTTTTTTTTTTTAATTTTGTGTCAGGTTTTAATGTTTTTTAAGTAAAATCAAGCTAAACCCAAAAAATGTTCTGAATTTCAGAGAACCCCTGCCTGTAGCTGTTACACAGCAAAGAGCATCAATTGGTGTAAACATTCAGAGGAACTGTGAAGATTCAGGGCACCTCAGCCTCTCAGGCTGTCTGCTTTGATGTAAGTCTGACAACGGACTTCTCTTAAGTCTGGGACCTCCCACCATTTCCGTGCACCGAGGTTGGGCCACACTCATTACTAATGAGACAGTAAAAAAAAAAACAAAACCAAAAACCAAAAAAGACACCCTGATCGTATTCAAGATGCTTCAATGAAATGCTTCGGGAAATACAAACGTTTCCCAACATAGTTATTTCCTTGGGAATATTACAAACAGATGAATACAAAGTAATAACTCACTTGTGTGTCTATGAACACTGCCCTACTTTGGCTCTAGCGATTTCCTCTTTGTTTACGAATAAGCATAGCCTGTGTGGTGTGCTTATAGCATATGGAGACATCTAGCGCCTAAATAATAGACTGCAAATCAGCTTCATTAGTCTGAAATCTTGGAGATCACAGCTGAATCCATTGCTTGCAATATTTCACCCTAGGACTGCTGGGTGCGGAGCGGTTTTACCGCAAACTGTCACACCACTGAATAGCAGCTGCCGTGGGCAGGGACTGTGGTAGAATAAGCAGCTGAACTAGCTCAGGAGGGAGCTGTGACTGCAGCTCTGCTGCACAGCTTGAGCTTCAGGCCTGAGATTTACAGCAGTAATTGACTCAAGACAGAGATTTGCCTGTATAGACACGAAAGGTGTTGAGACAGTTCCTAACTTGCCCTTGCCACTAAACCACAGAGAGGAAAGCCCTTAGGTGTATGAATAAGACAGTTTCCTCTTGGCTTTGATAGTGTTTCTCTGTTTCTATTCTTTCTTTGCTAGCCCAGGAGCACAATCATTCTAACACATATAATTGTAAATCTTTGCCTCTTTTCAACAGACATATGCAAACTGAATACTTAGATTTGCCAATTACCTTGGCTAAAATTAAATTGAATAGTAAGCATTGCTTATCTACTGGAAAGATATTATTATTGTATTTCTGTCCAGGATCAGAAAGTATTCACTTTTTTATATACTTGTGTAAAGAAAGAAGAAATACAGACTGCTGATCAACATTCTCAGCCAGAAGCCTGAAAACAAGCTTGTTTCAGTGATACCCATGTAGATGTTTTTGCCAGTACGACTATATAGGGGCATAAAGTAAAACATTTCTAGATGCTTAAATAGTCTGAAACAAAATGTATTGCATTATGTATGTGTGTGTGTGTAGGAGTGCACGTGTGTGTATATTTTAGACAACTGACATAATACGTTTTTTTCAGTCTCCGGCAAGTCCCAAACATCTTTGAGCTGTGAAAGCACTAGATCATAGGACCATAGAAAAATTAAGGCTGGAAAAAACGTTTAAGATCATTAAGTCCAACTGTCAACCCAGCACCACCACCATGTTCACCATTAAACCATGTCCACAAGTGCTATACCCACAGGTTTTTTGAACGCATCTGGGGATCGTGACCCCACCACTTCCCTGGGCAATCTGTTTCCATGCTTTACAACCCTTTCTATGAAAAAAAAAAAAAAAATCCAAACATTTAATCTAAACTTCCCCTGGTGCAACTTGAGGCCATTTCCTCTCTGCTACTTGTTACCCAGGAGAAAAGACTGACACCCACCTTACTATGACCTCCTTACAGGTAGTTGTAGATCTCTTACAAAACAGAATTATCACCAAACAACTACAATGTCTTTAAGTGATGGATACATTTGAATAAAACAATCCCTAACCCTGTAAGTATGCAAAATATTAGACTTTGAAATTACCTGAGTATTTGAAACCTCTCTATCAAACCCAAATGGTACACTAAAGCATTAGTGCTTCTGCATTTGATATGATTAGTTTCTTCACACTGCTTTGGGTTTCAGCAGACAAAAGGTAGGTAAAGTGTATAAACCAAAGTTTAAAACTGGCAAAAGATGGACTTGAAAGAGATGATTGATGCCATCACTACGGTCTAATGATTTCAAAATAAGTGAGAATGAAGCAGCTTTTGTCCTTCTGAATAAAAAGAGGTACTAGGAGAGAGGAGGGAGTGAGTTAGGAAGCAACAGGAGGGAGTAAGTATTGGTAGTTACCAGTTAAAATTGTGTCCTCTCAATTCCCGTGGAGGTCCTTAGAAAATACTGCTGTTGGTCTATTGAGATAAGAGAGCAAATGTACATATTTCTTTCCTTACTTAAGCCTTTCTGGCATATCTTCCAGGTACTCTGTGGTAATACTTTTTCCATATAGTAGCCATGTTTTAAATTATCATAAAAAACACACAGATTTTTAATTAACTTTCTGGGAGTTTAGCACATGTAGCAAAATAAAAGTTAAATTATTGAAAGAGTACAATGGCTGCCTAGGCTGGGGGAAGGTTTGCTCTCAGTAAAAGCCTGATCTTACTTTGACATACTGTGCTTCAACCAAAGGTAACAGCAGTTAATAAAATAAGGGAGAAGACAAGAGTGTAAAATGCATATTGGGGGAATGTAGAAGTAATTTTTAGCCAAATTTAGTTGGGAGCAGTTTCAGTGCACCATCTTCCCCTGCTCACTGAAGAGCCAATGCCCTTTTCTTTCTGTATGTCAAGACAACCCATATGCAACTAATTTATTTTTTTCAGGTTTACAGAAAAGTGTGACCTATTTCTGAGTTCTGCTGTCATTCTCCTCCCTTACTTTGTCTGTTCCCAAAAATTTTACAGTGGAGAAACTTGTCAGAATTTCAAGATTCTGGGTCATATAAAGATGAGAAACTCTTGAAACCCAACAACAAAAACTGATATATTTTTAATGGCTTTTAGATTTCCTCCCCTGTAATCAAAAGTTGATAGTGAATCAGCAAAATAATTTTAAAGTTTCTGTTAATGAAAGGAGCATAGGCTGCACTGAAGGGTACAAGGAGAATTAATAAACTAGGTTTTAAAAGAATAGTTGAAAATAAGTATAAAGAACAAATAAGAATGGGAGGGGGAAGCAGATATACACAGATGGAACATATGAAGGGGAGCACATAATTGAGACAAAAGGAAAAAAGAAAAAATCCCCGACAAAATCACAAAGCAGATATGAGTACAAGAAAGCTGTATTTTGCCTTTTACACTTCTAAAGTGCAGTTGGATGAAAACCAAAATGCAACAAAGCCATAGTGCATTAGTTTTAAATATCATCTGAAAAAAAGTCACATTTCCCTACCAAATCAATTCAACGGTTAAGAAACACAGGTACTACTTTCTCATTGTGCTTAGATTTTAGTTCAACGTTATTAAAAAACTTGTGATTGTGATTGTCTTATGTATTTTAAAAACTTTTCCTTGGGAAAGCTTCTCACGGCAGGTGTCCACCTTCCAAGTCACTTCAATATATATTTTAATGTGAATTGGGTTGACATTTATGTTAATTTCACAAGCTAAGTGCAACAGTAAATTTGCCTTGCATTTAAAGTAGATATTGATGGAAACTCATTTGTAAATGAGTGACCAGAAACACAGCTGCAAGGACTACTGGTTCTAGTTGCTTGTTTGGTCAAGAACCATAAGCAATATATAAGCAGATACACTGTTAGGCTAGTCAGGTCCATGAGAGTTAAATTTGGAGTGCTGTGCTCAAGAGACAAGAGCCACAGTCTACAGACCTTTTAACATCTCTCAGAAATCTTTGATTATGAGACGTTCCACAGTCCATAAGGCAGACTAAAAATTGTTACATGCATAATTTCCTACAAATTGCCTGCTAGACTTTGGTTGAGACTATTTGAAAGGCCTATGATCATTTGCATTTCATCTCATGGGCCTGGTGTAATTGCTTTTAAATGATGCACGTTTCTATGTGATAAATTTAAGTCCTGAATTTTTTGTTTTGTTTTTCTCTTAAAAGAGAATGATTTTGGTTAAAACTCTGTGAATTTTATGAGAAGAAGAGCACAGCTTAAAGCACAGTTTTTTGATCTGCATTCACATACTAATAAGCCATTAAACATGGCAAAATTGTGTTATTTTAATTTTTGAGAAGGACAGAGTGTCTGACTTCCACTGTAGAGAAATGCATTTTAAGTGGTCTGCTCTTATGGTTATTTATTATGTATCTGATTGAAAAGAAAATATAAATATTTTCACAAGGTGAAATGCTCAGGAATATTACGTATTTTAAAATAATTAAAACATTTGGAAAATAACAAAGCTGTAATACTTCCAAATTAGTGCCAAAAACAGATATGGAAAGTTCTAAAAGCCTGTATTTGCTGGTACCTCATTTTGTCCCAGAAGAAACATATGTAGGTAGGAATACACTTTGTGTATTTGAAAATATAAAAGGCCAACTGCAACATTACAACACTAAGATAACATTGTTTTCCATGGCATTAAAACCAAGTTCAAAACAGAACTCTCCATCAATCACAAGATACATTTATTGCACATGATGATTCATTTATACAAGCCTTCTTGCAAAGCTTTGGGCTTCCCTATTCACATTTAGATTGTAGCCCTCAAAATTTCATTATTTTATAAAAACTTCTGTAAAATTCAGCAGGAACACATTTGACACATGTTTAAGTGATGTCGTAGAATAAGGCAGTTATGCTTACCTTGTTTTGTAACAAAGCAACAACATGCGTATGTAAAAGCAGGGGGGGTTGTTTCCAGTAAATTTTCAGTTTTCTGCCAACACAGCATGTCACCAAATGACTGACGGAACCTTTTTCCTTTTTGGAAGAACAAATACAAAGGCGAATCACAGTTACAGGAAAAGTTATCTGTTGGATTCCATGCATAGGACATCATCCTGACCTTCTGTATTTTTTACAAAAACGCCCCAGGAACTGAAGTGTCTCATATGAATGACAACCAAATGTGAAAACAAGAAGTATTTTTTTGCCGGACAGAAATGAATACTTTGATTCTCTGAGATGCATTTGTAGTCCTGCAGAACATGGACCTTAAGCATTTGGTTCTGATTGAGATATTCAATAATCCTAAAAATTATGCTACTTTTTTTAAAGTCAGTTCTTTAAACAAGAGCTTGACGTGAAAACACCATGATCATTACTGGTTTTGCAGATCTGTTTCTTTACAAAAACCATAAATTAACATTAAAATAAGACTCTCTACACTAAAGCAGAGGTTCATCTAGCAAAGTAGACTCCTTCCGACAGCTGATGACAAGAAATTACAAGAATATATTAAAAAAAGTAAACATACATCAAAACTTGATAGACTACTTCCCCTTCTTCAAGTGATTTGCAGCTTTGTGTCACCATTGATATGCTTCTTTTTACCAGCTTCTATTAAAGAATCTTTTGCTTTCTGAACTATGTAAGTTTCTAACATCCATGATGCCCTGTGACAAGGAGCTCTGTAGCAGAACTGCTTCTTGTAATGAGAAATATCTCTTTCTCTTGTTCAGAGGTTTCACTTACCTCATTTCATATGATACCCTGTAGTTCTGATGTTGAAAGTTAGTCCTTATTTACCTTTTCCATGACACTCCATCATGGTCTCTCATGCTTATCTCTTTTGAGATAATAATAAATGTATTAACAAAACATATTTCTTTGTCCCTTTCATGGAAATGGTTGCATTTCTCAGAATCTTTATTTTCCTTTTGCCAATTTTGCTGCCCACTTATTTAAAGACGACAGGAGAATTGCAGTATACTCCAGAATATGGGTACCTTAGATTAAAAAAAGTGTTTTCTTTTCATTCTCCTTTCTCCCTAAATCATATCTAAAGTCTTTTTGCTTTGTTGGTCACCACTGAGTACTCAGCTGATGTCTCCTTAGTAGTATTTCTGAACAGTAACTGTTTCGAATCTGTAATTGTGTACCTAAACTGTACTTGGGATTTCCCAAAAACCTGTAAGTACCATATGCTATCACAATCACATCAGTAAGCTTTTAAGGAGGAGCTGGATTTCAGATTGTTCGTGTTTTGTTCAGCAAGTTCCTGTTTTGTGTCAATTGCAAAATAGGAGCCACACAAAAATGATAACCTTTGTAATAAACTAGCCCTTTGAAAAAAAGAGGCCATCAGTTCCCTATTGTCTCCTTAAATACCGTCATTTAATTTTTGGTAAGCAACGAGGGGAAAAAAAGACAGGAAAAAATACCTAATAAAATATATAACGTGCTCAAGGCAAGACAGCATTCTCTGTGCAAGCTTGCCATTCTTTGTACACATAAAGCTACTCAGTCAGGGAAGTTCTTTTCTGCTGACCCTTTAATTTTCCTTCAAGTTCTTTTGCTACCAATCTTATGTTTCCCTCTTGCTTTTTGGTTCCACTCCCTTAGCCTGTTTCCTATTTTTTTTGCAGTAGAAGCATATTTACTAAGCCAGGCAGATGTACATGTTGGACTGACACCAATATTTTATAGTGAAGTCCTACCTCTGCAAAATTCCATGCAGCAAGCTGCATGGAAAAGAGAACACAGGAAAAAAAGAAAGAAGAAGACTACAGCTAGAAAGATACTTCTTGTTTGTACATAATGCATCCAAAACTCAGACAGAAAAGATAACTTAGACAATGATTTCTTAGCTGAAACTTCAAGCTGAGCATAGTGAAGGTATAACAACTGTCGAAGCAATTGTCTCCATTCCAAATTAGGCAGAGCACAGACTTAATAGAGATTAAAAACTTAACTGAAGCCAACTCCTGGGAAAAAACAATGCTACAATTGGGGGGGTCTAAAAGAAAAACCTCACAACCAAGCCTCTAGAGAATAAGAGGTAATGACTGTGCAGAAAAGGTCTTGCTGGCTTTATGTATGACAGAACCTGTCTAAAAAACTTACTTGGACAATATTTTCCATAAAGCCTGGCGTTTCCCACCATATATTTACGGTTTTTACAAGCATAAGGAATCACCAATGGTGCTGAGCTGATACAACGATTAGACCTTTTCATGGGTTCAGACTAAAATTCACATGAGGCCAAAGCAATGCAGCAGCTTTCATCAGCCCCTGCTGCAGGGGTGAGATTCACGCAGGCTTTGGACTAAATCTCCACCTGCACATGGACCAGATTCATGCTGGACAGACTGGTCAGAACAAAAAGCTGTATGAGACTGGGAAAATTTTTGTACTCTCGTTGAAGCACTCAGCAATTGGACATAAACTCTTAGACACTCATGTTCTGGCTAACCAAAAAGACAGAGTGGGATCCAGTCATTTCCCAAAGCTATAGATGCTTTAAGTCAAATCTCTTGCTATGCAGAAAGGACTACTATGTGGTTCTAGATTGTTATTTTACTTCATTTGTAATGTAATTAACACTTTTGACATTACTGTTTTAGATCATACACATTTCAGGAGATAAAAATCAAAGCATGTATGTAAATTATTGCACTGGGGAGAAGTGAGGATATGTGAGACCTGCAGATGGAGGGGCAGGATATGCTCCAGGTGCTGCGGCAGAGATTCCCCTGAAGCCTGCGGTGCAGCCCATGGTGAGGCAGCTGTGCCCCTGCAGCCCTTGGAGGTTGATGGTGATGCAGAGATCCACCTGCAGCTCATGAAGGACCCACACACCAGAGCAGGGGGATGCCTGAAGGAGGATGCCATCCCGTGGGAATCCTGCGCTGGAACAGGCTTCTGTCAGTTGAGGAGGGGAGTGATAGAGTAGCTGGGTGGACACCTGACATCCAGCTGAGGTCAACCCACCACAATTACATATTAACTTAATCTTTGTGGCGTGTCATTTTAACAGAAATACTTTAAAAGAGGCTTCTGCCTGTTTCTTTTGCATTTTTGATAACAGCTTACCTTTGGTCAACTTCGTAAGTCTCTCACATGTAACCAGTGAAAGAAGACACTTTTTTGGAATCAGAGAAATGTGATAACAAATCATAAATTGTCTGAAAGCCGGAGTGTACAGAAAGAACATTCACTTTTAAAACTTATTCGCCAGTGCAAAATATTGACTTCATGTACAGATAATGAATTAAAACTAGACACAAATGGGCACAAATATCTTTGCATGCTATTATTTTGGACCTCTTCTGATAGAATATTGTTGAATTTGAAAAAGTACTACCCGATCCACTTATCTTGTGTAGAAAATACTCAGGAATATGTTGCTATATATAAATCTAAAGTATTATTCTGTAGTAATGACTCTTCTTTTTTTTTCAATGCATGGCTCTATTTGGTCTTCAGAGTTTAAGCTTTGGTTTACTATTCATCTCTCATCCCCCCAAAAAGGAAGCCTATTTTATTTGGTGTATTTACAATTCAGTGTCTAAGTTTCTTGCAAGATACTATACACATATATTCAAACAATCTTAATATCTGCCTTGGAAGGCCTGCAGCTCTACGATTAGGTTTCAAAATATGCATATCTGGTACAACAAAAGACATGAGATGTGAATGGCTCCCGTATGTCTCATGGGTGCTAATCCTGAAACTGAGTAACCACACTTTAAAGGGAAATATTAGTAAACACTTTATTACTAATAAGAAAAAAAAATGTTAGTGTGACTGATAACTCCTCACCACTATTGGTTAGTGCCATATTCCAACTGAAACCTGGAGTGGAACATATACTTACTTGCTAACTTGAATTGCTTACCAGGGGAATGGAGTGTCTTCCTCCCTTTAAAGGAATTTCATTTTCGTTCTGGTATACATGCTGTCCTTTTCACTAGTCATATTTTCAAGTGTTCCCTCAATGAGGAAGGCAGACAGCTACAACCTTTCTCTTTCTTATTTTGTGAAAGAAATGCTGACTTTTTCATATGCAGTTGATAACACTCAAAACTTCACAGGAGGCTTGCTCCTCTCCTTGGACTAGACTAGTCTTGAGCTAGAACTCAAGTTAGAGAAGGATTTAAGATCTGAATAGAACTGTCAGGTGAATTCCATTTTCTTGGATGTGAACATGGCTGCTACAGCGGGGATTACTGTAACACGCATATAGCAAACCAGGAGTCCCGTGGAAAGGAAATCTATATGGACAGATTCTTGGTAGATGTTTCAGAGATGTTTATTTCTCCAGCCGCATGGCCGGGGCTCTGCTGAGGAACTCCCCCAGTCACGGGACCAAGGGTCCTTCTGCCCGCGCAGGGAACACAAACCAACCCATGGGAACGAGGCTGAGCAGGGGCAGGGAAACCCCGTGTCTGTGCCCTCAGGGCCCCTCTCCCAGGGCTACACGGCAGGGGAGGGACCCCAACACATGGCCATGGAATAAGATAGCACTGAAAAAGATGATTCATAGACTTTCCATAGGAACTAGAATGAACAAAACTTTTAGCACAAAGTTCTCTGTGGCTTAAGGGTGTTCTGAACATTTAAATAACACTAGCTGCACCTTACTATGGACTGGGTAAATCTAAAGCAGGAGACTGCTACATTTGATGTCTGGCTGACACAAACATATTTGATCTTTCTTTTTAATCTCCTCTGAAATACAAATGGGTTAAACTCAGAGAAGTTGTGAATAGAGGCCAAAGCTATGATCTCCCATGTTATATACAGCAAGGTACCCATTGGTTACAACCTCAGGCACCTGTCCTTGACAGCCTTAAGACCCAGCTTGCAGAACCTCATAATTGGTCCTGCAAGTAGCAGCACCATCAATCAATGTGGAAACTCAAGCTCATTTGGTGTTGTCAGCTCTCATGACTCTTTCATTAGCTCAAAGTTTAATAACATTTGCCTTACAGTCTCTAGACTCTCTTATTCTCTTTAGAATGCTATGATTACATCAGAATCTAAGGTTTCTTTTAAAAATGAAGTACTTTAGCTTCTGTTTTGAAGCTGGAGTTTGGCAATATAACTTTTATGTCCGTTGATGGTTCAAAATACAGGAGATAAATTAAAAAGACCAGGCTTGGATTAATTTGTGTTGTGGGAGAGGGATAAACTCAAGACTTTTTGTGGTTCAACATATGTTTTCAATATATTGGATTGGTATAGTAAAGACTTTACTGGCCCTTCCTTGTTGAAAAGACTCATAAACATCCTCTGTAAAACAGAGCTCATACAAAACTCTATGGAATGCATTCTATTTACAACTAAATCTAAAAAAGAGCTCTGTGCACCTCTTTTTCTTTTTTATCTGATTGATAATGATCTAGGTCACAATGCAGTACAGTCTTCCTATGACTCTGCCAGTATTGTCTCACCAACAGTACAGTCATTAAATACTACTTAAAGGATAGCAGAGACCCAACAGGATACAGACCCTTTTATCTTTGAGTCAACTTCAACCAGCACTCCAGCAGATTAAAAGAATGATGGATTTGTGTTTATAAAGTGGGTTGAAAACAAAGTACGGAGGAATTGCCTGATGCCACCGTGGGGGAAGCAAACTGAAGACAAGCAATCTTCTCAGTCCAAGTCAATGCAAACCAGTATCTGTTTTGTAATCATTACTGTCTCTTCTAATATTCCAGCAGAAAGGTGCTGGGCAGCCCAAGAAGATTAAGCACGTCTTTTGGGGATCTATGCATTCTGGTCCTTAAGTCATTAACATGGCCAGTCAATAGCACTGAGGGACTCTTACAAGAAAACATATAAAGTCAGAAACCTACCCCCAAACACTGACATCCAATTACATATTTGAAATATAAGTATAAATTCAAACAAAAGGGTTAACATAATTTGCCAGGTTTTGTGCTGGCATAAATTCCTACATTTCTAGAGCACTCAAACCCAGAGCCTTTCCATCGAACTGCAGACTGCATTAGATAATCTGCCAGTAACGAAGATTTATTAGACTAGCATGTTAAATGTACTAATTGTCTGGTAATTCAGGTATATGTCAGCAGAGGGCATAAAGAATGTCAGAAAGCTTTCAAATGTAAACTAGTCTGAAAATACCTTTAAATAATCCAGCATTTTATCATAGTTTTGTTTCACTATCAATATTTGCTTTCTGTTACTGCTTCAAATTGCTGCTTCTAGACACAAGAAAATGAATTAAACAAACTTTAATTATAAATGTTGTTAAACAGCTATAAAGAATTATTCTTTAAATACAAATTCATGCTTATATTCTTACAGCTCTTACTTTCCCAAAACCTTTGCTATATGAATTTCCACAGGAAAGCACACAGGAAAATGGCAAAACAAAGGCAGGTGTTTGTGGGTTTACCTTTCTCAAGAAAGCCCAGCATAATTTATTAAAAAAGATTTGAATGTCACACTACTTTCAAATGTGTTGCATTAAACACATTTGAAAACCAAGAGTCAGCATATGTAAATAAAGTTATGCCTGAAACAGTGGGTTTAATCTTATCAGTACAACTGAAAGCATGATTGCAGGTCTAATTCAAAGAATGTGCGCATTTGCTAATCCTCAGTTTGCTGATCCTAATTTGTAAAGAAACTTAGGACAATATAAAAGACTAAATAAAATTCTCAATGTCTTTATCAAATGGTTGTAGGTCTACTTTGGCTGTAAATGGGTTAGAAACTTCTAAAGTCATGGCCACTGCTTTCAGTAAGTTGTGGGGGTTTTTTGGGGTTTTTTTGAAAACTGACATTTTTTTCCCTGTAGCTGGTAAATATAAGAAAACAGAACCTAGAAAATTCAGATGTGGTCAGGCTGAATGATCATTTTTATCAATGATTTTGACTGTCCTAACCAGCTGTTTCAGAATCTGTTTTTCTGCAGTACTGTAAAACACTTAAGAAGAGCTGAGGCAGCTCTGCATCTTGTGATAAGGAGGCCACCTCCTTCTCCTCCTCACCAAGGCCATCAGAAATGTAAACAATAGCTGTGGACAGAGCTCATCACAAAGCTTTAGGCTTTGCATTAGGGTGTAGTCCAGTGCTCTCCAAAGTATGCATGTGGCAGGGAAAAGTACCCCCAGGGTGTGTGCCAGACAATCCACTGGAGTGAAGGAATACAGATTTTAGCAAAATAAAATAAAATAAAATAAAATAAAATATTTTCAAAATAGTGTTTGTTTCCTCTTTATCCCACATTGATTTAATTTCTATTTTTAAAATATGTTCTATAATGTACATAATACATTAATAGAATAGTACATGTATACAGTTTATAAACAAATATATATGCCTCTATTATGGGTGCAAGCTAAAAAAGGTCTTACTGATAAAGGTGCATGATCAAAAACATTTGGAGATCACTGGTCTAGTCCTAGTACAGTATGAGTGAATAAAAGCAGAAGATATGCCATTGTTAGACATAAATTCTTTTATCACAATAAACTGATTTCCCAAGGACATATGATAAAACAAAGGAATTGGAAAACAAGAAGTAATGTAGGGTGTTCCCCCCTCTTTCCACTTCCTTTCATTTTTCCATTTTCCTTCTTCCTCTCTATTTTTTCATTACATTTGGCACTTCTCCATTTACTAATTTCTCCACTCCTATTGGATTATTCTTCTTTCAAAAAAAGTTTTATTTTGTAAGGACAAAAGCTTGAAGCGCCGATTGTATTTTTCTTTTCATTTTTCCTTTTCCTCATTTTGCTGTCAAAATCTCTTGCTTCTCCCAGCATCTCCTCTTTTTCTGTCTCATTCTGCTGGTTTTGCCCTCCACTACCTAACTACAAACTCCTTTCATCTGATCTGCAGATCCATCTTTGGGCCTTCAGCAGGCTGATCATTTACCTTAACCTTTTTTCTTTTTCTCCAGTGGAACTTCCTATTTTCCACATCCTCTCTTCCCTGTTATTTTCTTTTCCCACAACAAAATGGAAGAGAAATCCTTAGGAGCAGAGACAAGCTTTTGTAGTGTTCTGCTTCCTCTGGCCTTCCGGCTACTTGGCAACAAACCTTCCCTTATGAAAGCAGGAATAAGCTTGCTTAATTTAAGTTTCTTCTTTGTTACTGCACTTTTCAAAAAAAATATTTACCTAGTTAATTATTAACCTATTAACACAACGGCCTAAGAAATTATCAGTCACAGTGAAGCGTAATCCAAAATAAGTGATACAGATACCTATGACACTTAATGTTTTTTTTCCTCCTAGAAAAATCCCTTGAGTTAAAAGAAAGGATCACTACAGGAATTACCAATGTAGATGCACATTTTTTTGTCAAAACTATCACATCAAACTATGTATTATAGTACATATCAGAAAACTTTACTAACTTTACTAAAGATGACCATTTACATTAGTTCTCGAAGTGTTTGCTGGTACCTAGTTTCACTGCTTTAACTATGCTAAAAACAGGCTAAGTGCTTTGGAGACATGGTTTCTTCTAATAACATGTTCTTTTAAATATTCTGTCACAGGAACAGTATCAGCACCTACATCCTATAAATACCATGTCCTTTTCTACACTAATGGTCTCAAAGGTCAATAAAAGTATCTACAGAAATACTGACCCATAAAATATAACAATGGCTAAATTATATATTTATACACTATGTTTTTCTGTAGATAATACATATGTTGTTTCTTTTTATCAGATTATTTGAAAGCATGAGAACATATTTTCAGTAATGCAGTTTCTTAGTGCACCCTAAGTGTGCACTACATCTCAAACAGGACACAGAATAGGACAACTAAATGATTAAGGAGGGGGAGTACTTCCTTTACCAAGAAAAATAATCAAATCCATTAGGGAATAGTTGGGCAAGACGGTGGCAGAACTGTTCACTAAATCCTGCAAACAGAAAAGGGAGGACATTCATTTAGGAGTGAAAATTTAAGAAGATGGATTTAAAAACAGAGAAAAGAAAGTACTTCTTTTAGAGTGATGAAATTGTTCTATTTGTAGCCATGGAACAACAGTATCAAGAAGTTCAAAAAGGCAATAAACACAATAATACACTAAAGATTTTAAAGGACACAGGTTTGGATGTAGTCTTTAACATTTCTAGTTCTCTAGTTTAAGATGTCAATGGAGCACGAGATCTGACAACAGAGAGTGCCCAGTCTACAAGCTGTTCCTAAATCACACTTTTGACTAGCAATGTTGCAGAGAGAGTGCTGGGACAGATGGGCAACTTACTTGACACATTACAGCACTTTTAAAGAGAATTTACTATAAGAAAAGTTTTTACTGTGCACTAGTTGCTAATCTGTTTGCATGTTCTAAACCATGTGAAAATGTGATACAATTAAAGAAAAGCATAAGTAATCATGCATATCGTGTGTCACAGGGTTATTGCAGAAAAACTGACACATAAGATATTAGAATAGAATAGAAACTTTATTGCCCACCCCTATCCCTGCTCTACATGCAGTCTACACTGTGCATAAAGCTGCAACAAAGTGAAACTTAGATGTGGAAACAGATGTTTCCATGTTTCCTGTGAGTTCAATGCAGCGGATCAACTCCCAGCATCATAACCAAATTGGTTCTTTAATTAGACCTTTGTCACAGGAAAAAACTCCTATGAACCATAAAAGGGAAGCATAGAAAAGCACTCCAGCCAGCTGAATGATTCACTAATAATAAGAATCCAATTGTTGTCTACCATAAATGATCACATGACTGCAACAAAAGTATACAATTATTCAATAGCTGTATGTCCAACAGGGTCATGGCACATGGAAATGTGTATATTTCAAAACATTAAGTACTTAAACAAACACACCTCAGTGATTCCTGGGCGCTTATAAAATCCAATTGTTTACTGAAGTCATATAGTACTAACTACAATTCAGAACAAGTGATAAAGTTTAAACAAAAGGACAAAAAAATTACCATTAAACACATGCATTTTTATGGCCACGTCCTCACATGCCACAAACAGAGACAATTTGACCCAAAACATCTGTTGAGCACTGACAAAGCAATAATCAGAATTGAGTAATGCTTTGTTCTCACATGAATGCTATTGTTCATATATGATTGTTTGTTAAAATAGCTACTCCCCATAGAATTCATCGAATTGTTAAAGCTGCAAAAGACCCTTAAGGTCATCAGGTCCAACCACTAACCCATGTCCCCAAGTGCTGTGTCTACTTGTCTTTTAAGTACACCCAGGAAAGTGACTCAACCGCTTCCCTGAGCAGCCTGTTCCAATCCCTGTTCCAAGCCTGGCAGTTTCTTTGGTGATGATATTTTTGCTAACATCCAATCCAAACCCACTCTGGTGCAACGTGAGATCATTTTCTCTTTTCCTATTACTTGCTATTTGGAAGGAGAGACTGAACCGTGTAAAAAAACCCTGTTGATGCAAACTTCTGTGGAAAGCAGACCTAAATGTCACAGATCAGACACACATGGGAAAACCCAGTGAGATTTTGTTATGCATGAACAATGCCTTGCATAAATCAATTTCCTTATATTAGAGAGTGAAAATGTGGCAGGACAGTAATGCATTGTACCAGCAGTCTGAAATGACCACAGATTAAATTTAATGTTTACCTTATCTGCATTATTCTGGAGTTGCCTCCAGGACTGCATATTCAGATTTGCCAGTCCTTGTGGTTTTATCATGCCTTGTGATATCTCATGTCTCTGAAGAGCTCTAGTTACTGACAAGTGAATCTCAACTTTTCCTTGAAACAGAACCCTCAAGGTTTTGTGACTAGAGAGAAACACATAAAATACAGCCTCCATATCATCCTAACTTCTGGCATGACTCAAACTGTCATCGGTAACCCAAAATGTTATTGCAGTCTGTATCTATTTGTGCCCTAAATTGTTCCTGTCTCTCACAGACCCTGCAGCCGGGAAGCTGGGCTGGGCAGTGCTATCGCGGGCACTTTTAAAGTCGGCTCTCACAGGCAGCTCATCCCTTCTGGCCACGTGGATTTTGGCTTGTTGGCTTCCTGGTCTTTGGTCAGGTAGAGCCTTTTCCTTTTGGTGCTCTCGTTTGGCTTTTTTCTCTCGTCTTGGAGAGTCTGCAGCTGGCAGCTTTGAGCTGCCATGGAGGCGGATTCCACAGGTGTCGCCTGACACTGCGGCACCGAGCGGGGGCGGCCCCGCTCCAGCAAGCCGGTCCAGATTCATCGGTCCCCGCTCCAGGAGAGATTACCTTGACTGCTCCTGCCGAGAGAAAGGGGGAGTCCCTCCGCAAGTTTCCAGCCCTTGATCCGCAGAACACCAGCCGGAGCTCCAGCTGGAGATAAGCAGAGCGCAGGGGGACGGTGGTGAAAGACTGTCACCAGCTTTCCCTTTGTCCTTCGAACCACGCACTCGGCTGTGGAGCGTCACCCTGGGCGGGGGGGGGGGGGGGCCCCTGGCATTTTGGGACGCTCTGTTCTGTGGAGTCTGCGAGGTTTAGCACTTTTGTATCTGGTGGTTATTTGCTGTTATTTCTTGACTGTTGTCCCCACCGTTAGTAAACTTACCTTTTCCCTTACATCTACTTGTATTCATTCTTTATTGGTGGAAAGGGATTGGTTGAACATATAAAGGAAGGCACCTCAGTCCAGAGTGTTCTGCTTCAAGTTGTCTTAAACCAAGACACAAATTCTTGTTTAGGAATCGTAAGTAACATAATGACAGGTTATCTCTTACACACCTGCTATGATGGACAAACTGAGACAGTGCTGGGATCTACAAATACAGCAGAACAGGAACTCATACATTTTTGTCCACCCTCCTGTTCTGGCTCCAAGCATGTGGTTTGTGTCCCATCACTTTGGAGGCCACAAAACCTCTGACAGGAAGAAACTTTTATTAAAGCTTGTTGCTAACTATAAATGATACTACAACACAAAAAGAATTCTGATACAATACAAACAGAATTCTGATAAGTAAGGCATGCAATACTCTGCCTTTCTCTGTGCAGCACACTATGACAGACTTGGCCAAATACAAAATGAAGAAGTAAACTATACATTTAACTAATACCATCTTGAGTAGCAGAAAGGTCTGAAAACTGCAATAACTCATCAGCACTTAGATTTTACCACCCAAATATTTTGTGAATGCATTTCTAATGAATTAAAACATTGCCATCAATGTAAAAAACCAGCACCATCCGGGGAGGCTGTTATAAAACCAGAGACCAGATAGTTCTGTTCCTGTTCTGAGAAGTGTGCAGCACGTACCAAATGGACCTAACAAACTTATTTTAGTAAGTATTTGGGGCAAAATCAGATTACATCATATGTGTCTCCAAATCAGTAATGCTCTCGCAAAGCTGCTGGTGATTTTTATCTGCACACTCCTTGCTCTCCTTAGAATGACTTACAACATTTACATTTAAAGTGTAGACAGTATGACATTTAAAAGCAGATGACTTGGCCAACCAAGCACCTTTGCAATACTTACAGTGCTGGAGAAAGACTTGCAGTGCTATTATGTGTATTGAGCTACTAGATGAGTTATTGATCAAATGACTTGAAATGCTTTTCTAGCTTAAGACTTATTTGGATCTTCAGCATAGTTCAGTTTTAGAATTTTAGTCAATCCACCATCTACCTGATTCCAGTAGAAAACTTCTGGCAAAAACTTTTGTGGCTTTGGAAATTAAAAATGTTCCAGTATGACAGCCTGATTACATTCACATGGATATATCCAATGCTCTAGGAGACAAGGCACAGTACCTACTTGAGGTGCACACAGCTTCTAGCCTAATAGGAAGGTATATTGACTGTCTCATCAATGTCTCATGTCTTCTCTGCAGTGCTCATTGAAGGTTAGAAAGCTGTTTGCCCTCTTTAAGCAAAAAAAAATTTGAAAATTAAGTATTAAAGTAACAACCATTTGTATGATGCCTCCTTTATCAACCCCAAAATCTCTTCTAAGCAACAAGACCATTTTGAGGTTTTCCCATTATTTTGAAATACACTATTAGACTAAGACACCTTACTAGTGCCTCTGGGAAAAAGTTAATGCTGAGACAATTTTTTATGGTTGGCCCTTCCTCACTGGAAGATTAATCTGTTTTTAAGACCATTTCTTTTACATTGGCCTCTTTCTTAAAAGATTTTCCCCATTTTCCTTGCCATTTTACCAGAAGTTTGCTAGGATTTTATTTCCTTTCACAGAAAAAAGACATCTTAACTGAGAAATTAAAAAAAAAAAAAAGGGAAGAAGATTCAGTGTAGAAACTATTATCATCATACAATAGAATTAAAGAGGGAAACATTCTTTCTTTGTATGGCTATTTTACAGTTAATAATCTCACAACTCAAATTGGTTATGAAGTTCCATATGTCAACAGTTCTAAGGTTATGTCATGCAGACATTTCAATCTGGTGGTACTCAAGCTGAAGGGGTTTTCACACTAACTTTTAACAATCAGAGTTATCTGAACTGTTTTAGTGATGGCGAGTAAGCCTGACACACAGTTACTGGCTCATGACAAACTTCCCCACAGTCTTTCATTTTTGTTTTACAAACACTAATCAGATGAAGTAGAACCAATTTTATTATCCAGTTTTATTGAAACAACCCAAAACAACCCTATCTCATAACTTAATAGCAGCTGTGAATGCAACATTTCCATCTTTGACAATGTTTAAGATGCCTTTCAAGTACTACTTCTCTTTTCAGGATAGCATGCTTACACTTTGCTTCTAGCTTTTCAATCTTCCTTTTGTAGTACACTGTAGCAATCTGTGATCTCTGATGACACTGTCTGTGGTACAAAATTTGGTATTAGTCTGCCTCAGCAGCAGTGCATCAAACACTGATGGTTTCAGGACTAAGAGATAAAGGGCTCTTTCAATAGGGGGTATCTTTGTCACTTTCTCTTGTTTAAAAACAAAGCATCAGAAGTAGGCCCACCCCCACACACGGTGCATACAGTTTTATAAGTTTAGCAAATTAGCATAATTGACAAAAATCACCAATTAGGAGTACAAGCGCAGATGCAATTCCCTGGTTCAACCCTCTCTGAATCCTGTTCTCCACCCCTTAGATGGGAACTAAACTTTGTTTATAAAAATGTGTCTTCAAGAGCTGTTTTTTGGCCTAGGTTCCCAGAAAGAACCGAGATAGGATTGGGGCCTTGTAATGTGCTTTGTCTTTCTGCATAAGGAAAAGGTAGGGAAAAGCAGTGGGAAAACTAGCCATGGATACAACAATAGCCTACAGCGCTACAAATATATGTGTAAAAAATAAATAAATAAAAGAAAAAAAAAGGCAAAAATCACTCAGCATCACAGCAGGGTCCCGGACTCCTTTTCTGCAAGGTATTCAACCAGTCAGCCCCCTAATTACACACTATTTTCCTTATTTCTGACTTTAAGATGTTAACAATGCCTACTGTATAGTGAGAAAAATTAGTATCTGTAGGACCTGGAATATTCCATATAAGCAGTACCTTGTTGTCCAGTGTCACCCAATTCAAGGAGCCCAAAAAGAACATGCAATATCTTTCCCAATAAGAGAAGTCTTGAAAAAGAAAGTAAGTTTTAAATCAATCAATAGGAGTAGCTAACTGAACACTAGAATTCTTTGCTGCCAGAAGCAGGCAGTAAAGACAGGGAAGTTTTATGTAGCTGTGAATGTAACAGCAAAACATCTCCTAAACAGACCCCACCTTTAGAAGGTAATTGCATATTTTACATATATGAAGTTGTTTTGAAGCTGATTTGCCAAGGTTTCCAGAACTGAAAGACAGCTTACTGTCAAATACATCTCTTAAAGAAAAAAAAACAAACCAGGAATGACACCACGAGGTTCACAAACTGCTCTTTTCTTTTTCCCTAAAATACAGGCATTGTCTTTTCAATGAATGCTGAATCAACTTTATTTATCAGAAGACAATTGCAGCTATAACATTAAACAACAGCCCATTGTCAATTTCACCAAAACGATGGTATAAGGATAAGACAATCAGGATGTCAAATGTCTTCCTCATCATTGCAACAGCTCAGAGTTGCTTTCTGTCACTAACAAGTTTGCTGCCGTAATACCATCTGCAATACAGGCTAGGCTATGCCTAAAACCCATTTAAATTCCTTCAAGTATACAACTCATCTGAAAAAATACAGGTGTAAAACATAAATCAGCACAAACTGGCAAAAATTACCCATGCATAAATGGCTCAAAAGAGACCAGAATCTGTACTCACCAGCATAATCCAGCACAGCTGCATATACTGAAGACAAAACACTGTTAGTCAGATCTTTTGTTCTGCTTCAACAAAACACAGAAACAAAAGCAGCAAAACTGCTATGGCACCTTTTCTTTTTCAATTACAGGGTGCCATAGTATTCCCTGGCACAATCAGATAGTTCTTGTGATGACAGTTGATCATTTGTCCACAATTTGCAGGCAACAAAACTACAGCCAACCTGTATCACTTAACATTGCACTTCTACACCCTATATTTATGAATTCCTGAAGGGGATTCTCAAAACACGCTTCATTCAACACAAAGAAAGCACTTAAACATGTAATGGTAATGATTTCCATCAAAGATTGTGGCTGGAAGGTATCAAAGCTATGTATCAAATACAATGTAATAAAGCTGAGTTACACACCCGTATCCAAAAGTCTTGGATTAAGATGAAAATCCTTAAGTCTAATGTTGTTTTTCCTGAATATACTCTGAATTTCAAAACTCATTGAAGCATACTTGATCAAAAAGCCAAACAAGAACCTAGATGCTTGAGAATAAATTTCTTTCTACTCAACTCACCAAAGTGCACAAGACAATAAGTCCTTTTAATTTCAAAGAAGGAAATAGTTTATAAGTAGCTTTGCAGCAGAAAGCCTATATGCTAAATGGCAAATTGTAGTAAGGTGAGGCATGGGGTGAGTGGGTGATCAGAACAGTAGCTGCTGATAAAGAAGTGTGCTGGCAATTGGTAACAATGGGCTACTGCTTTAGATGCCAGATTTCCTAAAACACACGAGGAGTTGCTACGTATTTTGATACTGTAAGCAACTGCTGCTAGTTTTTGGAAAACAAAACAAAAGGAAGAACTGCAAGTTTGTGGAATATTGTTTACTGTCAATCAACACATCTTAACCAAAGTTTTCACAATACTCAAAGCTACATTTAAGTATACAATAATCTCAATCACAAAAAACAAGCAGAACAATTAAACTACATAAGGCCTTAGAAGCACAGTGTGTATTGTTGGAATATTATTTTGTTTACAATCAGGCTACATATAATTAAGTTTATTTTTCATAGTTTTATTCACACAAAATGCATTCAAGGGAAAGGCAACTTAAGTTTATTTCACAATGAGTTAATAGAAAAATGTCAATATTCTCTTCTTGCCACTCCTCCCACCACACCCAGGCCTGATTAGTAAAATTTCCATAAAATACTCAAAAACCAATAAACTTTTACACTAAACATCCAAAATTAAGCCTGATCAGACAACTGCAAAGTTCAAACTGTTTATTACAATGTCGGATAAACATCAAGGTTCTTCTTAATGACACATTGCGGCTCTAGACAATCAGTGTTTAAAACTACATGGTTCAAGAAGTCTTCTAGGTTTTAGAAGTCTTACTGGTTTCAAAGAGGTATTTTGTGGCCTCAGTAGCAATCACGTGAATGATACTTGCATTACAATAATAACTTGTGGCATTATTTTGGCAAGATTAGGACTCCTGAGAACGTGAGTGGGTACATTTTATCATCCTGAAAGCTAAGGGACAACATGAGTACAAAATAACTAAAGTTAAACTAAGCAAAAAATAAATGAAAAATATGGGAAAATTTATCTATTTTGCCCCCCTATTCCTATAACAGGGCATTGGTAATTTCCAGTGACTGTTTATTCTTATTACATACATTAGTATTTGCTCAAACTTCATGGCTATTACATTTTTACAGAACTACTGCTTAGAATTTTTTAATTACACCTGTGCAACAGAGTAAGTCACAGTACACTTTGAGGTGTTTAGAAAATATTTATAAACTTGTTTTTGATATGCTAAAGCACTTGGCAACACTTTTACAGCATTTGGTTTTATATAATTAAATTTTCTTACA
Organism: Corvus kubaryi; assembly: GCF_017639235.1. Taxonomy (NCBI): domain Eukaryota; kingdom Metazoa; phylum Chordata; class Aves; order Passeriformes; family Corvidae; genus Corvus; species Corvus kubaryi. Next base: position 5,399,141 of record NW_024582075.1, read on the forward strand.
GTACTCCTTGTGATTTTTTTTCTTCACATCTAAGAAGAAAAAACCTCACACAAAGAAATACGAACTGCCAAGTCTGACTGCATGATCATATAATTCCAGTTTATAATGCTGGCATTAAAACCTTCATTAATTATGTTGACAAATCATTACCTGTACATTTAATGAAGGCAACCAAGATGATTTGAAAACACAACATTCAGGTTTTAAGTTACGTATTTATCAAGGTGTGCAGTTCTGCAGTGAAATGAAAAAAAAAGTGTAAATATACAACGAAAGTTACAAGTTCACCAGTTCCTGTGACACAAACCGTTTTAATCTTTCAAGGTACTGTCCATAGAGTTCCACATCATTATGGCCTGCTCCTTCTACCCACAGTGGTTCTACAGGTCTCTGGCAACGCTCAAATAATGCTAGGCCATGTGAAAAGTCTATTACTTCATCTTCAGTTCCATGGATTATTAAGACAGGAGATGTTATTTTAGAAATTTTGTCAATGCTGTAAGGAAAAGATTGTATCTATGAAAACAATGGCATAGTTCTGAAATACATGACAGCAATTTTCTTCAGTTAAGATCTACTTAGTTTTTCAGTCTTACAAAAATATATTGCAAAAGACTTTGTTCGCCGTTACCCAGACTAACAATTCACTGGAAAGAACTACTTGCTAGAACTAGGGATTTACGTGTTAGATATAGGAAAATGAATTACTTGTTCACAGATATCCACTAAAATGATTGGAGATGCAAAGTGCCTAGAAGGTATATAAAGTTTCATAGACTTCTTCAAATCAAATGTTCCTCTTTGATGTTATCCACTGATTTTTCTCCAACTGTTTTATTAAACCTTTGAAAAAAATTTCAGAGAATTTGCCAGACTACTTGTTTCTCTAGTAGAAAACTTCTGTAATAGAGAAAATGCATGCTAAGTAAAAAAAAAAAAATCCTACAACTTACTTTGGGAATGCATCAAAGCAGTATGTCTTCTTCGTATCAGGAAAAGCTACTCGCATTCCTGAGGTCAGCGGAGAATGAAGAATTACAGCGGCACTTTCATATCTAGCGGCAAGATCCACAGATGGTACTGTGCCTATACTCTGGCCATATATAATCACATTTTCAGGGCGAATTCCATACCTAGAAAATTAAAAATGTTTAAAAAGTGGCACAGAAAGTGAAGCAGACAAAACCTAGAGAGCAAGGCAAAAAAAGCATTTCTGAAGACAAAAATTTTTGGAAGGGTATCAACTATGAAACAGGAGCTGGTAGAAGAATAAGCAAAGCAAGTGTGTTCTATGACATTCCTGACTAAAACATGCAATTATTTACTTTCTATTTGCAGTATTTTTTTTTCTTTATGCCTGAATGATATTGAAATAATGATTCAATTTTTTAAATATGGATTTGTGAATGCAGTGTGACTTCTGTACTTGTTAAAAGTCTTTACTATTAACTCCAGTGGACCTACAGCAGAGAACTGGTTAGTGCCTGGTTATCACCAAATGAAGCATAATCAACCCTGCAAAAATTTGGTCAGCTTTACTCTTCTGTTACCTGATAAAACCTGCAAGCTGGTAACATTTTTTTATAAATTTAGTGAGATTTAAAGCATGCCCGTACTGACAGTGATCAGTATAATACTACTGATCATTCCATGTATTAGCCAAGAAGCTTGTTCTTATTGACCTAATCCATAAGCAAGACGGCCCAACAGGGAATACAGAATTGAAGTTAAAGCCTCCCTCCTAATAAGATGCAATTAACAGGGGTAAACAAAAGAAATATCTAGTTAACACACAAGTCCGTTTAATATATTTTTCGGCATTAGTGTGAATACAAAGAGCAATTGCTACCCAGGTTATACGGGAAAAGCCTCTAAGGAGAATGGTAATGTGGCCAAGAACAGTGCCTGGAACCATGCTGATCCATCGCCCTGTAGTAACCAGGTACCCGTAGCACAGCTCAGATTGCAACAGTGTATCTATACTTGAGAAAGGAAGTATCTTGAATAGGAAGGGATACTACATTGCATTAAAAACAAAACGAAGAAAACCCCATACACAAAAAAACCCAAACCCAACAAAAACTGCCTCCTCCAAAACCCAGCAAACAAACCAACTTCTCCCCATCACCTCCAAAAAAGGCCCCAAACCCCAAAACTAAACCAAAAAACCCAAACCCAAATCATTGTTCTCATACATTACTAAAAACTTATTCAACTTTTTAAGTAAGAGCAGCCTAGCCTAGTGTCACCGTGGAACAGCATGAGGTAAGTTTGATGTGTGCCACTACAACTAGTGTAGGAAAATCAAGTGAAAAATCAAGTGTAGGAAAGTGGACCTGTTACCTTGTCTACAATAAAGGCATGCATCTTTTCTGTCAACACTATATAACAACACCCAAACTCAAGAAGAAGTTATCAAATTAGTATATTTTGCATACCTCCAATAAAGTCAGGGGAGCAGAAGTAATGAAAGATTCTCCAGTATCTTATAAACATGGGTAAATAACTGAATAGTAACTGTATGGGTAACCAAACACTAAAATCTGTAAAGTCTAAAAGACTCAAAATCAGGAACGATAGGAAAAAAGGTATTTCATGTGTACCAAGACATTTGAATTATCAACAAAAAAAATACCTTCCCCCCAAATCCACAAGTACTTCTTAATAAGCCAGAAAAAACATCCCCTAAGTTGCATCAGTATATAATAAACAGTTAATAAAAAATACGTATACAGGATGATTTCAAGATTGTAATATTACTTAAATGTTACATATCAGTAGCAGAACTCATTAGGCACACCAACAGCTTGATAAATTGGGTTTAAAGCCCACTGTTCACATCTAACATTGGCTACTTCATTCATCTGTTTATTTAAATTGGGTTCTGATAGAGTGAAATGTAAAAGCTTTTAAAGCTATTAGCACAGAGACAGTCTCTGTCTGACACAGGAGTCTTGCTACATCATGACTACTTAATTACTACCAGTGTTTCCTAGGAAGAGTTTCTAGTCATAATCAGATCATGATCAAATTAAGACTTCTAAAGCACTAAGTCTTGATCATCAGCCTGGAACTACTAGCAGGCCATCCACCTCACAACAGTTCTCAAAGAATAAGCAATTTCAAGCATTAACAAGATTTTCTCAAAATTCCAACACAAAAATACAATAAATTAAAGCTTTGAAACAAAAACCAAATCAAAGGTCTTTGCTATTTCTGCATCTCTTCTGAAACACCTGAGAACAGCTTAGCACCTATCCTTTTACAATTAATCTCCCAATTCACATCACGTTTGTCCATTCTGAAAGTATAGCATGGCTTTCTCTCCTTCCCACATAATCTGAACAAAACTTGCATTAATACCTGACACTTTGCATAACTAGTATGGCATGCGGTTTGCACAGCATATTATGATATAAGTTTTCAAATAATAAATCTTGCCAATTATGACACTTGCATTTCCTTGGATGTTGAGTTCTGTACGATACAGGCCATTGAACAGGAATTTAAAGAACAACTTAAAATGTACATTTGGGAACATATATTCTTCTCTTTCTCATTATTCTTTCCCCTATTTTTGTTCAAATTCTTTCACCTTAAACATAGATAAATGATGGCTACAAAAAAATAAGCCAAGTAAAGCATTTATGATATCTGGATTAAAGTAATCCTTTCTCCATCACAGTCAAGTAGATTGCCTCACAGTGCCTGCCTGAAACTACATGTTTTGCAATCTGTAAATTAAAATAATGAGGTCAATAACCAGAAGTGGTGCTTCAAAGTAGACTTCTGAATATTCTGGCTTGAAGAAAAAGAAACCTAAATAATCAAACCCCTGCCTCCCAAATAACAAACTCCAAGAAGCTTGGAAAAGAGAGATCAACACCTGCTGTTTCCAGTCTTCCCTCTTCTCTTGAACAGGTGCAGCAGACAGGCACCCACCAAAGCAGCTCTCTCACTCTGCTCCACAGCTGTACAGAAAATTTAATGAAGGGCTCATGGGTTGAGACAAGGACTGGGAGAGATCCCTCATCAAATACCATCATGGGCAAAACCAGCCAGAAATAGAGATATTAAGTAAACCTATTACTAACAAAATCAGAGCAGGATAATTAGAAGTAAAAACAGACCTTAAAAACACCCTCCTTCCACCCCTCTCCTTCCCAGCTCTACTGCCTACCCCAGCAGCACAGGGAGACAGGGAATGGGGGTTATGGTCAGTTCATCACTTTCCTCTCGCTGCTCAGGGTGAGGAGTCCTTCCCCTGCTCATCATGGGGTCTCTCTCATGCAAGACAGCTCTCCATGAAGTTCTCTGATGCGAGTCCATCCACAGGCAACAGTCCCCCTCAAACTGCTGCAACATGGGTCACCATTCCACAGGGTGCAGTCTTTCAAGGACAGGCTGCTCCAGTGTGGGCTCCTCTCTCCATGGGTCTCCCATGGAATCACAGCCTCCCTTCAGACATCCATTGCTCTGGTGTGGGGCTCCTTCCTGGGCTGTGGGTGGATTTCTGCATCCCCATGGATCTCCAAGGGCTGCAGGGGCACAGCTGCCTCACCATGGTCTGCAGGGGAATCTCAGCTCCAATGCCTGGAGCATCTCTTCCCCCTCCTTCTCCGATGACCCTGGTGTCTGGAGGGCTGTTCCCATCACACGTTCTCACTTTACTCTTCTCTGGCTGAAATTAGAACTGTGCAATGATTGGTTTTTTTCCTCTTCTTCTTAAATATGTTATCCCAGAGGCACTGCCAACATTTCTGATTGGCCCAGCCTTGGCCAGCAGCATATTCATCTTTGGAACTGACACAAACTGGCTCTGCCAGACATGGAGGGAGCCTGTGGCAGCTTCTCACAGAAGGCAGCCCCCCTGCTACCAAAGCTTGGCCATACAAGCCCAATACAACAGGCTCCTGAAATGTTTGGGAAAAAGAAAGAGCCCAACTATCCCTCTGTCACTATCTCTCAGAAGTATCACTTTACAATCTAAACCAGCAAAACTATTGTAAAGGTAACTGTTGTTAAGTTCCTACTCATAAAATTTGTCTATTCCTTTTGCTACTCATAAATGCCTGTTAAACTCCACAAAATTTTGTATCAAATTATCTGTTGACTACATACCTGTCTCCCAAAGGAGGAGTGTCAGATCAAGAGAAAAAGTGGACATTGTTCTCTTAATCATTGTTCTCTTAATCAGTGCCTCGTAAGTACAGGCCATTCTGAGGAAGGGGAACATGACATTTACAGAGCCATACACTTCAAGTAGTTCCTCTGGTTACAAGAGGTCAAAGACATGCAAAAACTGTCACTATCTTTGAAAGCTCATTATGTTGATAATAGAATTAATGTAAACACTGTTGTCTACTCAAGCAATCTTAGATAACTTGTGTCATCATAGACAGACCTTCAGTGTGGGTGCGATGGTAATGGAGGGTGTTTTTATGTTTGGGGATTTTTTTTAAGCCATAATCACCAAAAAGGACCTTCAAACAAAACCTTAAAAGTAGGTATGCATAGATGTACCTTCTCAGAGAAAGCACTGTTACCTGGGGACAAGCTATTCTGGGCAGAATCTGGTACAAAACCAGATAACTGGTACAAAACCAAAAATATTGTCTGCAGTTTAAAGGCTGGCTGAAACATCTTTCTCTTTCCCAAAACAATTGAGATTTCATTCCTTTCAACACCCGATTTCATCCTTTATGTTCACACACTTAAAGGCTAGCTGTCTGGAAATCAGATGGAATTTAAAGAGCAGTTGTGACATAGAACCTGTGTTCACATAAGCTTTCTGACATGCTCACAGAGTATCTGCGCACCCCGAATTTCTGCCTCATCACCATGCTAAAGGCACAGGCTGATGTTACTGCAAACCTAAGCTATTGGCAAACAGAAAAGAACCACTTTCCTATTTGCAGCTCCAGCAATGAGTTCCCCCTCATTAGTTGAAGAAACTCAACAGTTAGTTGAAGAAACTAAATAAATCTTGTCTGGAAGTAGCGGTGCAACTACTTTCATGCTCCTTTTTGCTGTCTGTCTTCAGGGACAGGCAAGAAACAGCATGCCACTGGTGGGCTGAGGAAGGAGCCAATAAGTTGTAACTGTCCCATCAGACCACTGCCTGGAACCAGGGCCCAAGCTAAAACTAATGAAGCCAGTATCCCTTTCTGTGGCCCTACATATGCTGACCAGATATAGATGGTTTCCTGTAAAAGAGGCAACCCTAAACACTCCTGGCCTAATCTTTTCAGCTTCTGGTAGGAAAAGAACTGCTAAACAGCTAAACTGCTAAATATTCTTTTTTTCCCTTTGTGATGAACTTCATGTGATTTAGCAGAAACTCTTTCACCATTTCCTTGATATTTCTTTGTTACAAGACCTTTTCTGCACTTTACTAAACACTTACCTTAGTGGTGGTCCACCTTTTCTCTGACCCTCCACTTTCTTTTTTTTCTCTTCATGGCATTGTAGAACAGTTTGGGTTGGAACGTGATATAGACCAGATCCCTGACATAAGGAGGTAATATTTCACTGAATCAAGTTGCTCAAAGTGCTGTCTGACCTTTCCTTGAACACTTTAATTGGATATACTTCACTTATTTTGGATATTCACCTTATTTTATATTTTCACTGGATATATATCACATTACCATGAAGTGCAATATGCAAACTGCAAAATGCATGTCTGGCTGTAACAAGGTAGGTAGAGTTTTATTGTTTCTTTGGTTTTTTTCTTCGTTTTTTTTTTTCTTTAACTCCAGTTACCTTTAAGAAACAAATACCAGCAGAAATTACCATGCTACACTGTCCAGCTTTTAAAAAATACCTGCCATTTTGATCTGGATATACATAGGGGAGAAAGAAAATAATTTATTTTTTACTTCTGAACTATGGCTCTTAATCTAGAGGATTTGATTTACGATAATGAAATAAAGTATTGATAAAATCAACCTTAAAAGGGTACATTTTCCATAGTAGCTTTTCAAGCTTACAGAAATAAAGAGCTGCTAGATACTCCACAGAAGCTACGGTTTGCGAAGCTATTGCAACATACATTTAGAAAACCAACACAGGACTTGGGGCACATGAAACAAGGGGGAACATCCTGAGGGAATTTTCAGTGCACATTCAGAATCTTTTGTCATCATGGACATAACACATGAAATTACAGCTGCAAGTTGCAGAACATGAAAGGCATGAACATTATTCACACCTTAACTACCAATATTCCAGGCCATGAAAAAAATTTAGGAGCATACAGCTCTTCCTCAACTGATATGCACATTCTCCTTCTTGTGTATACAATATTTTACAGGGGGAGAAGAAAAAAGGAACTATGTTTTATGAGAGGCAAGCCCATTGCTCACACAGTAATCAACAAACTGCACCTTCTCTGCCTCTCTCATGACAGTTTGGCCTTTTCTAAACTTTAAAATGCTACCAATACACTTGTTCTATTGTCAAGATTTTTCTTCCATGATAATTGAGCTACTTTTCCCTAATTCAAATAAAACCTCCAGTTCTCTCCAAATGTACGAAGTTAGGGTACCTCAACTTCTAGTTGAGCCTCCCCACCCACTTCTGAATGAAAAAAAGTAATTTGTGAATTGTCAAATGAACACTTTTGGCCAACATCCAAACAGATTCAATAGTATTCCTATACCTGGCTGTTCAAATTATGGACATTCTGTCCACTGTGACACATCATCTGATGGTGAGATTTACCCTCCAATTTTTCAATTACTATACAGTCCATGATAACCAACAATGAAAGGGCTGTTTGGCTTCTTACAGGTAAATCTGGTCATGAGGCAATTCCGGCAAGTCTTCAGAGGTTTCTGAATGAGCGCCACTTGCCCTGCATTTGCCTGGGGCTGGTTAAACCTTTCCACCCTTGCTAGGGTGTCATCAAAGGCCTTCAGAGACCAGAACAGCAGAAAATAGGCGTACCCCAAAATGACTCCTGGTATTTCAACACTTGGTAGCTATGACAATCAGAAAAAGAATGTCCTCACTTGCAGCTTTTATGCACATGAATATGCAATAATGTACGACTTTTCCAAACCTGATGAAGGTAGTGAATCACACTACCTTCTTTCATGGCCATCATCCACACACGTAGTAGCTACTGCTTCCTATTAAAATACTCAAAGGTGGTAACAATAGGGACACAACTCAGCATCTACATCTGCTGTTTACCTGTTCTGATCAGCTGCCAAACTAGCTTTCCGTATTTACTTACATGAGTGTTAACATTCACAGCAAAATCCCATCATCACCCTCAGTATGAGTTCCAGACTATTTCACTCCAGGTGTCCAGTCTCCACTGGACAGCTGTGCTGATTTACTCATAAGTGAGTATGTGGATTGTCTTTCCAAGACACAAAACCTAAGATTCTAGCAAGTCTTCACCACAAGTGGTTTTGTTGACTGTACAATTAAGTCCGCATCAGCATTTCAATTACCCCAGAAACACCATTTAAGTGCTGGGTTCTACGATTCCATTTTTCAGAACACGGAATGCAGGAAGCTATGGGAAACTGATCAGTCTCCAAAGGTAACTTCTCCATTCTTTTCTTCATCACATCACAAATTGTGAGGCACAGTTTAAAAGTCTAGGGTCCCTTTCTCATCTCATCAACAAGAATTTCCAAGGAGTTATAGCTATACTCACATTTATCCTACAAACAATCCATTGAATTAATTTGTTTTTGCAGAATTAGTTATAAATGTTAAAGATGGTGCCAGTACAAAACTGACAGAACAGTTTATGCTATGAAAGTGAATCAAGGCTGCAGCAAAAGCTCAAAGGCTCTGTTCTGGTCCACGTATGTATTTTAACACAGCTGAGCACTGTCTCAGGGCTCAAGAGAATACCATGGCTGGATAACCAAACTGTGAGCCAGTATATCCAGTCACGAACTTCTCCCTGATACATCCAGCACTCAGATACAAGGATGAGACCAGGTCTGTCAGTTGGAAAGCTGTTCTAAGTACTACAAGTGCAACTAGTAACATGAACCTCTTTTTCAGAAGCAGACCAAACCCAGTTCATGTGTGAAATTCACAAGTTGGGCAGACCAATGCAAATTTTATACACTCTACAGAATTTCCTGATTTCTATAGGAAGTGAAGTAATTAAAAAAAAGGCAGACAAAAAAAGTGACTGAGGTGAGATCATTCTTGAACATAAGAATATCTTCTAAGATATATTTAGATGTCCCCCCAACAATGTCTGCTCGCAAAAGAGCACACTTAGATGGGACATTACAACCATAAAATAGTTTGGGTTGAAAGGGACCTTTAAAGACCTGGTAATTCCACCTTCCCTGCTAAGGGCAGGGATACCTTCTACTAGGACTATTTGCTGAAAGCTCCATTCAACCTGGCCTTGGAACACTTCCGGGGATGAAGAAGTTGCCCACAATTTCTCTGGGCAACCTGTTCTTCTCCTGGCAACTTCTCTGGGCAGCACTGCTCCAGTGCCTCATTGCCATCACAGGAAAAGAATTTCTTTCTTATATCTAATCTCAATCTACTCTCTTTCAGTTTAAAGCCATTAGCCCGTGTCTTATCAATTATGAACAATCTTATTTGTTTAGAGAAAGTACACTTCATTTCTTAAGAATCAAGGTGAGAATTCAAACTGAAATCACATTTCCTTGTAGGTTTTCTATTCAGACATTCATTATGAGAAAGAAGAGACAATAATTACAACTTAGTTTATAAAACAGAGCCTGTAAACTGACAAAGTATTATGTTTCACCATCTAGTTCTCTTCCATTTTCTGTTACATTTAAATAACTCAGACTGTCTTCCACATTGTTCCCAAACCACATCATGCTTTTGGTCAATGTTACTGGGTATTCCACTGAGTAGCTAACTTCCAGATCACCTACCAGCTGCAAACCAGCTAAGAGTGCACCTGTTGCAGCTCTTGGCTTATGAACAGTCATATCTCAACTTTCCACTGTAATAAAAATAAACACTGAAAAGCTAAGCTAACAACATAGTAGGCATGTTTTTCAATAGATGAGGCCGAAAACCTCAACCACAGGTTGGTTCATTCAACCCTGTGGTTGAATAAGGTTTATGATAACAAGCTTTTCCCCTATTTAATACATGGATAAAATATGCTTCTTTGAAAAGAAGTATCATACTGCTGTTGCAATGTAAAAGGAATGCAAGGTTATGTGTATTTAAAACACTGAAAAGTGATAATCTGCTCATTAATACTAAATTGATGAAGTTCTAAACTCACTGTGACAACTACCAGGATCCAGGATTTAGAGTCCACATGTCCCTGATACCATAATTATTAAACAGGATGCTCAAGTTGCAACAACCAAGCCATAACAACATGCTTCAGGTTTTTACAACCTTTTGGTGTAAAATACACAGTGTGTTGGGATTTTTCTGGCAAGCAGTTATGATTGCATACTATTTAAAATTTTTTTTTTTTGTAGTTTGGGTATTTGCAACACAAGAATATTGATCTAAATGGAACAAATTACTGTGAAAATGCTCTCAAATTAGAGAAACTGCACTTATTTGGTGCAGGATTCTATAGGATTCTCACCTGCGTCAGTGAATGCATTCACAGTCTTTCATCTTGCTATTTTATCTCCCACAAAACCAGAGGCTTAGAACACCAAAATTGCTGAAATAACATCCTTCCATTTGCATTTTTTTCTTGCTCATTTTTATTCTGCTTGAGTTAACATCACTGCTCCAAATTCCTCTGGTTTTGTTCCCACAATGACATATTTACAGAGATCCATTACAACCTCTCCCACACATTATATTTTGTGAAGATAGCTTTCTATATAAAGCAAAAAGATGTTTCTGTCTTTGGAAATGCTGTAGCTGCTAGCTGGAATTCTGAAACAATGGTGATTTCAACACCATACAGAAATAGTCTCACCAAGTTTTCTCGTACCAGCTTTTACTCTGCCCCTCCCTACAAAAAAAGTAGGTGATGGAAATTATCTGAAGAAACAACCTTCATTTTCTCATATGCACATCACAACAATGTTACACAATCAGTTACTGGGGTATCAATTATTATAGATTTTTCCCACCTTTTGAATTTTTGCAGCTGAGAAGATTCCAAACTATGACAATAAGGATGATCCTCTAATCATTCAAGATCAAATCACAGCTTATTAAATTTAATTCCATTTCAATTTTTCCAGTATATAAGTACTATACACTGATCCTGCTTAATACTGACAATGCCTTCAGCACAAGGCACCACCAGTCAGCTTGGATATGAATCCACTAATTCTAAAACACAGCACTGCTGTTTCAACTACTCTTGCACATGAAGTAAACCATTTGACAAGCATGCTGTAGAAGAAAAATGGCAACTAATGTCTTACCTTGTTCTAAGAGCCACCCAAGCAGCATCAATGTCAGCATACAGGTTCTTCTCTGTTGGCTTTCCAGAACTTGCACCATACCCAGAATAATCATATGAGAATATGTTGCAATTAACCCGTGAACCCAGTCCTATATAAAAGCTGCTCATCTGACCCAGGTCAACAGCATTTCCATGTGAGAAGAGCAAAGTATACTTGGCATTAGGTGAGCAGCGCACAAACATACAGGCAATCCTGTTGCCTTTACTTGTTCTAGTCATGAAGCACTCAATGGCATCTTTTTCTCTAGAAGAGTATTGCCAGTCCGCTCGCTCTGAGAGATGTAAAGTCCAGCGACTACCACTCTCATCACACATCAGTGTGTACGTGGGATCAGGAGGTAAGAATGCCAGCTTGGAGGCAATTTTCCCTGGGCATGGTGGACAACAGAACAGGCAACACAGTTCACTAAAGGAAAGATTATTCATCTTCTGTCTGAAACAGGAAGAGAGAATGGTATCAGTTTCCTGGTACAATCTGGGTTAAAAAACCCCAACTTAATAAAAAAATGTAAACATAACATCTCTGGAAAATAATACATAATTTTTGAACGTTTAACAAAATAAAGACTTAAATACATATATGCATATTTTCATATAATATCTAGTTTGGTATTATTAGTTACTTCACAATGAGTATATTATTAAAGAGGAGTTATAACACCGAAGTCCTGACTGATGTGAAAAGTAAAATATGATTACCCAGGGAAACAACAAGCATGAGTTTTGGAATTTCTTTGGAGGAAATTAACTTCCTCATCTTAAGATATTAAGGAAAGCGTTCTTCCCATTGACAAATACATATGTTATAAAGAATAATTAAAATATGTTGCAGAGTTGCAGTATCCTAAGGCTATGCAGATTTCTGCAGCTAAAAATCACTACAGCATTTCCTAAATACAGAGGTATGGGCCTGCAATCATGAGGTACGGGCCCCTGCAAGTACTATGAGAACTATGAAAGGTGTGTGAAGATCAAAACTTAAAAGACAAAACAAGATGATGCTTCTGGCTGAGCAAACACTGCAGAGCTTTGGTACCCTAAAATGTAGCCATAACCTTATCTTTACTTCTCATAACTTGCTGATATAAATGTTTCCAAAACCTCCAAGAAATTCTTAGCTGTATTGCACATAGGAATTGGGATTGTAGTAATGACAAAACTGGGGGTTTTTTTCACGCTTTGAGAAACACATCCCAAACTAAATGCTCTATCACAGATATTTGTTAAAGCAATATAATCTATAGTACCAATTCAAAGCATTGGTTTTAACAGTGGGGGAGGAGGAAAAAAAAGTAAGCACACCTACACCTAAAGCAAGCTAGGTAAAGACACAATTGCCTTTAAAGCAGATACTGTGTTCTCTTAATTTAGAGCAGGGAGAAGGGATCGGGGGAAAAATCCTTTGTCGCAGCAATACTTTTTCTCAGAGATAAGAAGAGCAGCAAAATTTGACAAGTACCATGCTGGAAACCAGCACACCAAAGATAGGCATTTACACTACTTTCCTTGTGTTAAGGCATCTGACATTTCATCTTAACTTAAACAACTTTTTCATACCAAATCTATCTGCAGGTCTCAAGTTCATCTCCTGACAGTTCCCTGTGAATATAAACCCTTTCACGGTTCCACATACGGGCTTCGACTCAAGCTACAAAAAAAGCAGATTTCAGTTGTCTACAGTACCATGCTGTTCCAGAAGTATTTGGGTCATCCAACAACAAAATCTTACTGCTAACTATTATGATACCTAACAATATTTAGACATTTGAAATTTTGTCCTTAAATATGTACAGAAGCATAGTTTTAATGTGTAAATTTCTTTTTAAAAAAGCTTCAAGGGCACTGCTGCCCTTGAACACTTTAACATATATCATAGAACAATTACCTGTATTTTGGATGTGTGAATGGTCTGTTCCTGGTGGTACAGTATGAATGCATACTGCATAGAATGTTACATGGAGCATGCTTTTAGAACAGCAAAAACAGGCACAGTGAGACAGTCTGACAAACAGCATGAGCATTCTTGGAATACTACAAAAAAAAAAAAAAAAAGGGTACAAAAAAAGGGCTGCAACAGCTAAGAGTTTTCACCCGAGGTCTCTAGTTTTCTTCAAAACAGAGGGAAACCACAGATGCTTAGAAATGGGATATCAACACTACCAGTTTGTAGGAAAGGGCAGGAAGTACTGATCAGCTCCCATAAAAAGGTAGATAGGCTCTTAAAGAAGGTCCTGAACTAAAGACCATATTCCTGCCAGTTGAAATAACAATAATCTTGTGTATTGGGACAATTAGTCACTCAAATTTGGAATAGCTCATCCCTGTCAGATGAGTTTATGTGAACATTAAGTTTCATTTAGACCCATAAGTCAGGAAAAGTGGAAGGAGTCTATGAAGGAAGTCTGTGTATTAGCAAAAGGTTTGGCCTGTCTTAAGCATAGTAAAAATGATATTGTTTTTGGGAGCAGGGGGATGTTTGTTCCCTCTTTACCTCTCTTATAGTTATGAGCACCAAAGAAGCAGCTTCTTTCACCTCTACTTAGTAAGTTCATGTTCACAGTCCAACAAAGCTCCTGTGATTCTCCATCCTTTTTTTCCCAGTACTTATGACCCAATACTCAAAACCACTTATATTTCTATCAGAAACTATTAAATGGATCTGTTCCAAGTGAGTTTTCCCACCTTTTCAGAAATGCTGAAGGCAAAGTTAGATAGTATACTTTCTTCTAAGGTGGGGTTAATCAGTTTTTTGTGAAAAATTTAAAAGAACATGTACCTCCAAAAGTGAGATATAAATAGTTAGTTCTGCCCAGGAACAGCAGATTGTACTCTATACCAGCATAAAACAATAGCTACAGAATTTCGTATTTCTTCCCAATCCACTTGTCAGAAAGAATTAGAACAGGAATTTACATTATCTGTAAGTATAAACAGCCCAGCAACACTACAAATATGATCTCACTCAAATTTGCTATTTGTCAAAGTAATTTCAGAAGAAATTGGAAGCTGGCCTGTGGGATTCATGCATAGGGCAGTACTGTAGTAAACCACAGTGAATCAGCTGATGTGGTGGTACTGTCCCCCAAGATAGCTTAAATGTGCTAAAAATGGGTTGTCACCAGATACAGCAAACGACATGCTAAGGACCACACATGAAGTGTTACTTCTCTCCTGTGCTAGACTAATGCAGGCTTTATATATTGATCTTTTAATGCAATGGAAAATATGCCTGCTGAAACTAAAGATTCTGATTCTGGAGTCATTCTCCAACTAAATCATAGACAGCAACAACTTTTTCCTTTAAAACAAATACATGCTACTTTCTTCACTCAGAAGACCCAAGAAAAACAGCGGGTCACTAACTGAGCCAATTTCACACAAAACTCCTACTGAACTTCCACAGGAGAATAGTTCCAACTAAATGCAAACAACGTTTCTATTATGCTGGAATGGTTTGTCATTCACTGTGATGGATTGTATTCACATGAGTGTGTGAATAGGCTGGATGTGTGCTTTATCTGGATTCTTAGTGAAGCTGAGGCAAAACCAACTCTGACCACAGATTACCTTAAGCATATGGCTCCACAAGTACAGATGAGTAACTTTAATGGGACTCATTTGACTAAGACATTTTGTGAATACCTAAGGTATAGTCTAACACCTTCTGAGCACATATGATGTAAATCTCTGTGCTCATTACAGCATCATCACATTCTGAGATCAACAAATCCCAACAACACAACTATCTCACCTTCTAATTAACATTTCAGTAGTAATAAAAATGCCAGCGCTGTTCTGCAAACACAGTTCCTACAGCTGGTAAAAGATACTAACAACGAAAAGAATACAATAAAGAAATATACATCCCCTTTAAAATTATACTGCACTTTCCATAGTAATTAAGTATGAAAATTCTGTGGAAGAAACTGCACAAAACTCTACTATTGCAGAAATAGAGGCTAAGAAATACAACAGACTCAAGCTGTATCACTTACCCCTTCTGGGATAGCTTTAAAAAGGAAGGCCTGAGCATTTTATCAATTTTATCTCTTTAACACTCTTATGAATAAAGACCTAACATACAAAACTACAAATGTAAAACTGCCCACAGGCAGAGATTTAAATTCATTATTTGGCAATTAGCCTTCTCATAAAGGCTGACAGAAGGGGGAAAATGTCTATTCAATCTTAGAGCACACCTCAAGTATTTATCTTGTGATTCCTAGGATAACACAAATGTAGTTTTTTCATATAAGCAATTATTCCTGTCCTCCTATCTCTGTATATCATAACAAGAAAGTGGAACCTATTACTCACATCTTTAAGTACTTCACTATGTATTAGTCTCAAAAGCAGCCCAACCCTTGTGAACACTTATCTAGAAATCTTGTATTTACATTAAATATAAATTATTCTAATTGTATATTTAAATTAAATTGCCTATTTTGTATAAACTATTCACAAGAACAAAGTCAAACCCATAAATATAGCTGCTGGTTTGGAACTTTAAGTGTTGTTCAAACCATAGTGGGCAAGATATTAAAATTGTTCAGGTTTTTTTGTTTGGGTGCTGTTTGTGTGTATTTTGGTTGTGGGTCTGTTGTTTGATTGGGTTTTTTTTCCATCTTTACTGTTCATTATATACTACTGAAACAAGAAATTCTAAAGCATTTTCCCTTCCCTTTCATTGAACACAATACAATGAAAACTTGAGTTCAATCCACTATTGAAGTACTCATATTTATTTCAACACCTGTGTTATATTAAAAATAGAACAGAAGGATATGAACATCTCTTAACTAGTACAGCTAAAGCAACAAAAGGTTTAGTGAAAAAAAGTATCAGTATCTCATTAAGTATCACATAAAAGGATTATGAAAATAATAAGAAAGAATACACACTAAGTCCAGAAAACAACACAAAGGAAGTCTATCCAATTATGAAAAAACCTATACCAAGAAATACTGTGAAATAACTATTCAAGGTAGTTTTCAAAGAACAAAGCATGCTACATGAAAACAGAGGAGTCTGATGGAACCAAAACTACACTTTGGTTAATTCGATTCTAAACAAATAAACACTGCTGCTAGTCTCATAAATTCTAGCTATCTAAACTTACATAGAGAGATATTATTTGTCCTCTGCTGGTTACTTTGTATATATCAAAACCTAATGTCACAGCTGAAAAAAGAAAGGGAATACAGGAAACACTAGCTGAAAAATCCAGACATGCCTTATCACCTGAAGAACAAACTAAACCCCTAAATGTTCCAGATAGACAACTGCAGGATTAAGTCGATTACATAATGCCTTGCATGCTTCAAGCAAGACAGTGATCCCAGGACCTGCTCTGCTAAAACCATTCGCCGGTGACCGGCGCGGAAGCCCCGCTGTGTTTCGGCTGCCCCAGCCCGGTGTCCCAGCGCGCAGGTCGGCCGGCCACCAGCACCGAGCTCCGCCCTCAACACCGCTCTGCGTTCAGGCGGTTCTGATTTCCGCAGTCATGAACTTTCCTAGTTAATTACTGACCAAGTACTTTAGATTTTTATATTAATACCTGAGAACAATGTTGAGACCAGCGTCACTCCCACCCTCAAACAGCAGAAGGTGAAGGAATACATTTAACCAGACTGGCGGGAACTAAATTAACTCCTCAGGTGTCTGAGTCTGAAAAGGGCTTCGCCGAAGTCCACAGCAGTGACTCAAAGGCACTGCTTAGAGCCGCGAAAAGCCAGACTTTAACAGCCGTGTTACAAGTCAGGGGGCCCGTTTCCAACAACGGAGTCCAGGGCAAGACCACGGAGACGGGAGCGCCGGGACAGATCGCCCACAGCACCGGGGCACCGCGAGGCAGGCGACACCCGCGGAGACCCCCGACCCCAGCGACACAGGGACACGGGCGGGAGGGTAGCCGGGGCCGGCAGCTTCCCGCCCGGTTCGTGCTGGACACGGAAGTCCCTCCGCCCGCCTCTCCGAGGAAAAGCCGGTGGCTGCCGCGGGCCTTTCCGCTCGCCCCAGGGGCCGCCACACGCCCGCGCCAGGCGGCGCGGACGGGCCGCGGGTCCGAGCCGGGGAAGAGACACGGACGGACCTGCGAGGAGAAAACAACTCGCCCACACATCACGGCAGCGGGTCACTCGCACACCGCCCATCCCCGCAAAGCCGGAGGAGGACAGCTCCTACCTGCACCTGGCGCTCCGCTCGGCGGCCCCGCGCTCTGCCGACTGCCGGGCCAGCGGCGTGTGGGGGCGCCGGCTGTGCTGAGTAACGGCGCGGCGGGAGGCGGCGGGAGGCGGCCGTCAGCGCCCCGGCTCCGGCCGGAGAACGCGCGGCCCTGGCAGCGCTGATCCCGCCCCGCGCAGCCTCGGGAACCGCGCCGGCCCCGCCTCGCCTTTAGACTGCACCGGCGCGGCGGCTGACGGGGAGGCCGGGGGGGCCGGGGGGCCGGGGCGGCCGGGGCGGGGCCCCGCGGGCCGGAGCGCCA